>NW_021823663.1:0-21899 GCF_006345805.1 Octopus sinensis | reverse complement strand
CTGGTCTTCTCACGTACATAATATTTCCAAAGGTCCCGGTCGCTGGTCATTTCCTCAGTGAGGCCTAAAGTTCGAAGGTCGTGCTTCACCACCTCGTCCCAGGTTTTCCTGGGTCTACCTCTTCCACGGGTTCCCTCAACTGCTAGGGATTGGCACTTTCTCACACACCTATCTTCATCCATTCTTGCCACATGACCATACCAGCGCAATCGTCTCTCTTGCACAGCACAACTGATGCTTCTTATGTACAACATTTCTCTCAAGGTGCTAACGCTCTGTCGAGTATGTACACTGACATTACACATCCATCGGAGCATACTGGCTTCATTCCTCACGAGCTTACGCATGTCCTCAGCAGTCACGGCCCATGTTTCGCTGCCATGTAGCATGGCTGTTCGTACACACGCATCATACAGTCTGCCTTTTACTCTGAGCGAGAGGCTTTTAGTCACCAGCAGAGGTAAGAGCTCCCTAAACTTTGCCCAGGCTATTCTTATTCTAGCAGTTACACTTTCAGCGCACCCACCCCCACTACTGACTTGGTCACCTAGATAACGGAAGCTATCAACTACTTCTAGTTTTTCCCCCGGAAAGTGACGGATGTTTTTTCTGCAGATTTTCGGAGGTTAATGCTCCCGAGCATCTGCCACATACAAAAACTATCTTCCCAGTTAGCCTACCTTTGACATTGCTGCACCTCTTATGTGTCCATAGCTTACACTGAGTACATCTTATAGAGTTTCTACCTACACCTTTTCTACAGATCGAGCAGGGCCATCTTCCCGAAGATATTTGTGGATTGTCTACCTTTCTACTTATTAGTACTTTGTTTTAGCTAGGTTGACTCTAAGGCCCCTTGATTCTAAACCCTCCTTCCACACCTGGAACTTCTCCTCCAGTTCTGATAGTGACTCAGCAATAAGAGCAGGTCGTCAGCGTAGAGGAGCTCCCAGGGACAGCCTGTCTTGAATTCCTCCGTAATTGCCTGGAGTACTATGATAAATAGGAGGGGGCTGAGTACTGAACCCTGGTGGACCCCAACCTCTACTTTGAATTCTTCTGTGTACATGTTGCCAACCCTAACCTTACTTACGGCATCTCTGTACATGGCTTGCACAGTCCTCACCAGCCATTCATCTATCCCTAGTTTCCTCATTGACCACCAGATAAGGGATCGGGGGACCCTATCAAAAGCTTTCTCCATGTCAACGAAAGCCAGGTACAGGGGCTTATCTTTGGCTAGGTATTTCTCCTGCAGCTGCCTTACCAGGAATATAGCATCAGTGGTACTTTTCCCTGGCACGAACCCAAACTGTATCTCATCTAAAGTAACTCTCTCTCTAATTAGTTGGGCTATGACCCTCTCCGTAACCTTCATTACTTGATCCAACAGCTTGATACCTCTGTAATTATTTGTATCTAGGGCATCACATTTACCTTTGTAGCAGTTGACTAGTATGCTGCTGCACCAGTCATTGGGTATGACTCCTTCGTGTATCACCTGGTTGACTATACGGGTGACTAGGTTATAGCCGACACTGCCAGATATTTTGAGCATCTCTGTAGTAATTCCTGATGGGCCTGGGGCTTTCCCTGTCTTCATGCTTCTAATTGCCTTAGCTATCACGGAACTATCAACTCGGATAGCTGGTCCCTCTGTAGGGTCAACATTCGGCAGACTCTCTTTATCCCATTCATTTTCCTCATTCAGAAACTTTCATAGTGGCGTCTCCAAGCTTCTCTCTTTGCATCCTCATTTAGCGCAAGTGAACCATCCTCCATGCGAACACATTTCTCTCCTACCACATCACGATTCTCTCTCACACACTGTCTTGCAACACGAAATACCTCAAGTCTTTCATCCTCACGGCGCAGGACATTGGCAAATTTTCTCTTATCTGCTTCCCCTCTGGCTAGATAGACCTGTCTCCTAGCTTCCCTTCTGGCAGTCTGATACCCTTCCCTGCTACCACCGTTCTTCCAGGCCTTCCATGCCTGTTTCTTTTGTCTAATAGCCCTGTCAACAATATTGTTCCACCACCACGTTATTTTGGGTTTTAAGGGGACTTTGCACCAGCCACAGATCCGGTCAGCGGCTTTCAGCAGGTTGTCCCTCAGAAACGTCCAGTTGTCTTCTACCCCATGTGTAGCTATACCCCCTTCCACTTCGTCAAAGGCTTCAAGTAACATATCTCTAAATCTCTGTCCATTCGCAGGGTCTTTAAGCTTCCAGACCCTTCTTCTTCATGTTGGTCGTCTTCTAGTCGCCCTCTTAGTCCTGATCCTAAAGTCACTAACTACCAGTCTATGTTGTGGGGTGCATTCTTCGCCTGGGAAGGTTTTGGCATTTATAAGCAGCCATCTTTCCCTTTTTCTGGCAAGGATGTAGTCGATTTGGCTAGTATGCCGGCCCGATCGGTAGGTGACCAGGTGGCTTGTTGGTTTCCTGAAGTTAGTGTTGCAGACCATAAGACTATTCGCATCGCAGAACTCCAGCAGCCTGGTTCCCTCCTCGTTGCGGGAACCATAACCGTAGCCTCCATGTACGCCATGGAAGCCCCCAGCATGTCGTCCAACATGCCCATTGAAATCACCAGCCACAAAGAGAAGGTCCCTGTCGTTCGTCAAAGAGGTGGTCTGCAGTAGGGTGTCATAGAAACTGTCTTTCTGTCCATCGGGTAGCCCTGGCAGAGGGGCATAGGCCGATATAATGGTTGCTAATCTATTATGAAGCACTATTCTAATCTTAAGTATTCTGTCACTTACTCTGATTACCTCAATTACTCTATCTATCCATTTCTCAGCGATAAGTATACCCACGCCACCAACCCCGTCGGTGTTCCCTGCCCAGAAAATCTTGTACCTGTGTTCCTTGCCTGTGAGGACCCTAGCAGATCCTCCTCTCCACCTTATTTCTTGCATACAACATACATCAACACGTCTCCGTTCAAGCATCTCGACTATCTCGCCAGACCTACCTTTCAATGTGCCAACGTTGAGGGTGCCCACCCTGAGGGTGTGGGAGGTGTGGGCCTCTGAGACCCTGGGATGAGGGACAGCAGTGTTATGTACCTGAAAAGAAAGCTTGCATTTGCCAGATATCATACTGAGACTCTAGACTACAACCTGCATAATTTCACAGTTTTTGCGCTATACGATCACAATAAACCCTACATAGGGGTGCGGGGGGGGGTCAAGAAAGATAGAAAACAGAAACTTCCGGTTCTGGTGGATGGGTGGGAGGGCGGGGTCACCTCGAAGGAACAACAGGTTTTAAGTTAATACGTAGGGAATTTTCTGCGACAGAAATTACTGAACATCTAGAAACTTCGGGGTTCGAGTAAAAATAATATAAATAGAGAGAGAGAGAGAATATTGTAGTGAATTCTGGGAATGGAATAATAACGGGATGACACTGAAATTAAAGGAGGAATTTAAAATGCATGACAGACAGGAAGCCATGCATACAAGATGGCGAAATAAATAATAGAGAAACGGGATTTAGAGTTACGAATCAACGCTTAAAAAATGAATATGAATGACAGGTTGTAAGTTAAATTCGCTTAGCTGGTCATTTTTCGAGTCAGTGTTTTGTCAGCAGGATGTAGAATCGAGAAGAGGGACGAGATAAATCGAACACTGCTTTA
The DNA here is from genome assembly GCF_006345805.1 of Octopus sinensis. Lineage (NCBI taxonomy): Eukaryota > Metazoa > Mollusca > Cephalopoda > Octopoda > Octopodidae > Octopus > Octopus sinensis. The sequence continues at coordinate 18,252 of NW_021823663.1, read as the reverse complement.
TAAAGAGTTAGGGATTGGGGGGGGGGATTATCAGGTAGCAGCATGAGGAAAGAGAAAGGGGGAAGAAAGAGAGAGAGAGAGCTAAGGAACAACAGGTTTAATTCGTAAGGAATTTTCTGCAACAGAAATTACTGAACATCTAGAAACTTCGGGGTTCGAGAAGAATGTAATATAAATAAGAGAGAGAGAGAAAATATTTTGTAGGGAATTTAGGGAATCTTTGGGGAAAGGAATAACAACGAAGGAACAACAGATTTTAAGTTAATACGTAGGGAATTTTCTGCAACAGAAATTACTGAACATCTAGGAACTTCGGGGTTCGAGAAGAACGTAATATAAATAAGAGAGAGAGAGAGAGAGAGAGAGAGAGAAAATATTTTGTAGGGAATTTAGGGAATCTTTGGGGAAAGGAATAACAACGAAGGAACAACAGGTTTTAAGTTAATACGTAGGGAATTTTCTGCAACAGAAATTACTGAACATCTAGGAACTTCGGGGTTCGAGAAGAACGTAATATAAATAAGAGAGAGAGAAAATATTTCGTAGGGAATTTAGGGTATCTTTGGGGAAAGGAATAACGACGAAGGAACAACAGGTTTTAAGTTAATACGTAGGGAATTTTCTGCGACAGAAATTACTGAACATCTAGAAACTTCGGGGTTCGAGTAAAACATAATATAAATATTATGAGAGAGAGAATATTGTAGTGAATTCTGGGAATGGAATAATAACGGGATGACACTGAAATTAAAGGAGGAATTTAAAATGCATGACAGACAGGAAGCCATGCATACAAGATGGCGAAATAAATAATAGAGAAACGGGATTTAGAGTTACGAATCAACGCTTAAAAAATGAATATGAATGACAGGTTGTAAGTTAAATTCGCTTAGCTGGTCATTTTTCGAGTCAGTGTTTTGTGAGCAAGATGTAGAATCGAGAAGAGGGACGAGATAAACCGAACACTGCTTTATAAAGAGTTAGGGACTGGGGGGGGGGATTATCAGGTGGCAGCATGAGGAAATAGAGAGGGGGGAAGAAAGAGAGAGAGAGAGCTAAGGAACAACAGGTTTAATTCGTAAAGAATTTTCTGCAACAGAAATATGTTATTTAAACTGGAAACTTGAGATATTTAATGCCATATAACTTTTTCTACTGTAGGCACAAGACCAGACATTTTGGAGGAAGGAGAGTCGATTAGATCGACCCTAGTACGCAAATGTTTCGCAATTTATCGACCCCGAAAGGATGAAAGGCAATGTCGACTTCGGCGGAATTTGAAGTCAGACCGATTAATGCAATATAATACAAAACCTTTAATCTGAAATAATACTCAGGAAGAGTCGAACCCACTCTGTACAATCTCGGGTACTTTTCAGTTGAACTGTAACAGCGAGATCAGCTAAATCATAAGCTTAAAAAATTTTGTAGAATTATAACTAATGTGTTTTTATTTTTAATAAGGTATCGGGTTTATGATATGACCCTAAATTTTACCGATGATGTCTTTAATAAAAATAAGTTTCACGAAGAAAACGAAAATGATGAAAAGAAGAAGAAGACGATGACAGATGCAAAGTAGAAGATAAAAAAAGGAAAATGAATAAGAGTGGAAAAGATATTAGTGTGCAGATAGTGCAAAAGGAAAATCTAGAAGAAGAAGAGGAAGAAGAAGATGACGAAGAAGCAGGAAAAGAAAAAGAAGAAGAAGAAGAAAAAGAAACAGAAAAAGACGTAGGAGAAGAAGAAGAAGAAGAAGAAGAAGAAGAAGTAGAAGAAAAGAAGAAGAAAATAATAATAATAATAATAATAATAATAATAATAACAATAACAATAATAATGAGAAGAAGAAGAAGAATGAGAAAAAGAAGAAGAAGAAGAAGAAAATAATAATAATAATAATAATAATAATAAAAATAATAATAATAATAACAATAATAATGATGATAATAATAATAATTATAAGAAGAAGAAGAAGAAGAAGAAGAAGAAGAAGAAGAAGAAGGAGGAAGAAGAAGAAGAAGAAGAAGAAGAATTAGTGTATGAATAATCTTCTTCTAAATATACAATTACATGTGATATTCAATGATGTGAATTAGCATCGATCTATCGATCTGGAGGTAATCACCGTACATAATGTGCATATCGTATTACACTCATATATGAATGCACTTCTTCGGACACAGACGCAAATACATGCATTTGCTGAAAAGTTTCCTCTCAATTCTCACCCTTTCCTATATGCCATATCTTATACATGGGGCTTCCCACTCTTTAACACACAATTACAGAAAGGTGGAGGATCATATAATCAAGTAAGGGACGATATTACAAATATGGAAATATATCGGCAATGATATACTATAAATAAAAACTGATTTGACTTACAGCCATTCCAAACTGGTCAGGTTTCTGAAGGTTTCAGGTTTTATTTGATTCAGTTTATTATAACACAAAGCCCTGGAACATAAAATTGAGTTGAGATGAAACTTTATGGAACATGTTTTTGGATGTATATAACATATTTCGAGTAAAGAATTAGACTATGGAAATCATGAAGAGTTGATTACGGTTTTTGGAAGTATATAACACTAGCAGTATCGCCCGGCGTTGCTCGGGTTTGTAAGGGAAATAACTATATAAGCATTTTTAGAGAGTTATAGCCAAAAAATAGCAAAAAAATGCATCAAAAATGGAAAAAAATTAAGGTAAATTTTTTTTTAATAGTTGACACATCGTAGATATTTTTAGAGAGTTACTTCCCTTATATAATATCGAAAAATGCATTAAAATGGAAAAATATGATGGTAAATCTTTTTTAAATCGTAGACTCATCGTAGATGCGCGCTAATACCCAGAAGGGCTCGATATGGATCACGACTATAAGATACCCGCTTTTGGTTAAACTGCACCGCAAAATGTGGGAGTAGTTACGAATCTAAATCGTAGGAGACAGCCACACAACTTCACTTTTATATATAAAGATATAAACCACGTAGTTATATACACATACTTTGTTATATACACATTCTTAAAAGAAAATGTTATTTTGAACACAACATTTATAAAGAATAAAATATTTTTTGGTTTTTCTTTTAAACGGATGAATACATATATTAATAACTATATATAAGTGTCGTCTATTTATACATAAACAGTGTTTCATACTGCAATTATATATACATATATCTATATATAATATTATATAATAAAATACATACAGAATATGTGTATATATTTATGTATGTATAAATATATACTGAAAGAAGCTCGGCTTTCCAATTAATACTACCAAAATTTAACGACAGAAAGTAAATTAAAAATCAATTTACCTTTTCTGTATTGTTATGGCAATTCGACCGTCGGCGTGTTTTTGCAAATGTGTTCGAATGAGAAGTGAGTTGTGTTTGGCGCCTTTTTTACTAAGAACAAACACACACGTGTTTGTATGTAGTTGTTTGAAACGTTTGTGTTTGTCACTGTCATATATGTATGTGTATGCGTGTGTGTGAGGAATGGCAAACCAGATAGATAGCGCGCGAATTTCTTTTGAAGTTCGCGCACCGCTTGTGTGTGTGTGTGTGTGCGTGATTTAGGTGTACGTAGGTATGTGTACTCTCTCTGTCTCTTTACACACACTAACAAAAGCACTTCACTTACACACCACACTTTCTGTGTCGCACAGCCCATCAAACACACACACACACTCACGCACGCACACATGTACATCAATGCTTTCGGAGTGAAATGTTAAAGTATTGAGTTTGCTCGAATTTTGTCTTAATTGGGGGTGAAATTGAAAGAAATTTTGTATGGCATGACCAAATGGAAGTACTTTGAAAAATCATAGGTAAACTCTAATTGAAGAAATTGTGTGAGGAGTAAATCGTTATGTATTTCTTCGTTTCTGTTTGCTGTGTTTTTTTTTAGTAGTGGTTTAAGGTTATCTTGCAAAGATAAAGTGGGAGTAATTGGGGTGATAGCGTGAGTGAAGCAGATCGCTCCGTTTTTGTGTGTGTGCGTGTGTGTGTGCTGTAGCCCACACTAAGAAAAGCACTTCACTTACACACCACAATGTGAGTTTTCTCTAAATTTTGCTTAATTGGGGTTGAAATTTTCAAAACCGGATCAGGCACGACCCGATGCATTCTACTCTTAAAAATGCTACGCAAATTGTAATTGAAGAAATCCTATATTGTAGATTTCTATAAGAGACAAAGGGAGGCAGATAAAATCTGCCTTTTATAATAAGAGATATTTCGACTAAAGAATTAGACTATGGAAATCATGAAGAGTTGATTACGGTTCTGTTGAAATTGATAATGATGATGATGATGATGTTCAAATGGGTGCAACTAACTGCGGTTGTCTATGGTAATGAATAAAGTTGATGATGAACCTGACAATATTGAAGGCTGAGAGAAAGAATCGTGTTGCAGAGAATAGTCTCGGTAATAATGATGGGAACGAAGAACGTTTCGGGGACCACTACCCTGGGGTGATCATGAAGCAAGCAAGCATGCGTGTATTTGTGCACGCACGTGTGTATGTAAGCATGTGTGTATGTATGTGTGTTTCTGTATGCGTGTGTGTGTTAACTCAATAGTTGAACATGAAGAACGTCGAAGATTACATCTTCATAATTTATTTGTTGAAGAATTTTCTTCATATTACATTCATTGTTTAATCAGCCCAAGATTTCCTCAGGATGCTAAAAAGTATCTGCTCGGATTTCAAATCTCTATACCATTACGTGGGGGGGTGTATATATGTATGTATACGCATATGTATATACGAGGGGATATACTAAAGTAACCGTAAATGTTCTCTGGAAGACAAACCCGTTGTAGTTCAGGTTTCCGTCGCTAAACTCCACTTGATGCGACTGTCAGGCATCAGTCAGCCAACCGGTGTTATCCGTAGTGTTGTACTGCCGGGTAGTTCGTCTTTGTTTTGACGTGATTCTGCTCAGTTCGTATGTTTCTTGCAATGGCTGGAACGAATGAACATTGTGCTTCTGTGAAATTCTGTTTACTGCTGCTGAAAACTGCAGATGAAACAATTCTCATGCATCCCATCACAAGGATGATGCAATGGGCAAAGCACAAGTTTATGAATGGTTTTCACGATTTAGCAATGGTCACTTGTCGCTTGAAAACCAACCTTATTCATGACAACCGTCGACCTCCCAAACATCATGAAAATTCTTGATCTGATCGTGGAGGACCGTCGCCGACAATTGATGAACTTGTTGACATGTCGGTTTTGTCCTGGAGCTCCTGCCAATGAATTTTGTGTGAGGAATTGTGAATGAAAAGCGTTCCAGCAAAATCCATGCCTCGTTTGCTCACGGAATGTCAAAAACAGTCATGGCTGAATGCGTGTCGTGAGCAAGAAGAACGGCTATGAGGTAATCTGAATGTTTTTTCGAAGGTCATCACTTGTGGCGAAAGCTGGTGCTACGGAATTTGAAGATGTTGAAGTGAAGAAAGAAAACGATGGGGGCGTAAAAAAGCATCACTTCGGAATAGGTCCAACACTGATTCCAGTAGCTGAAAAGGCGGCTGGAACGATGCATTGATTAAAATGGAGAATAATTTGAACACAATAAAAGTGTAAATATGTAAAACTAAGTGAATAATATAATCTTTCGAAATTACGGTTTCTTTTGGGCAGCCCCTCGTATGTATGTACACACAAGCGGCTACGGCCAAGCTTCCCTGGGATTATTAATACCTAAAAGAGATATTATCTCATCATTTCCTGATATTTTGTGTAAACCGTTGTTTAAAAGATGCCAAGATGCGGAAACTCCTCAGTTTGTCTATAAATGTTAATTTACTGAGAATTGTAAATACACAGAACATAAGAAAATACTAAAATACAATTTACTTTTATATTTATATTTTCTGTGGTAAATATTTTTAGAACACGCTACAAATTTTCAAAATATCTTTAAAGTAATTGCTTTTCTAACAAGTAAACTTTTACAATGACTAACGTAGTGCTTGAAGTATACACTGTTCTTATTTTGCCCTTGGTTGCAGACAAGTAGTGAAGATCTCAGATTTGATATTTAGGATGTCGGCTGGAAAGCTAAGACTTTATATATTTTATTTTACAGAATATGGCTTTTTTGAAAGGTGATGAAGAAGGCAACTTTTGTGTGCAGAGGCAAGAAATATGATACGGTGGAGGTTAGGTGCGCAACAAAAGATTGTGCGGCCTCGCTAGCTACCACCGTACTTAGAGCCGAAAACTTCATCATGTGGCCTACTTACAAAAGGAGAAGAGGGGTACGGGTCAAAATCCCAAATATACACCCAGAATTGAAGACAGAATGGCTGGCAACAGCCATCCTAGGGTCAGCTGAGGAAAGAGATAGAAATTGGCTCGATAAAGGAGACCAACATCGTGAAATGGAAGGGATTCGGGGTTGACGGCCACAAACAGAGATATAGAACGGATTCCCTTCCAAACAGAAGTAGAAGATGGAAAAGCCCTCAGCGTAATCGTGGAGGGGAGGAAGCCTAATTGCTACTTGTGCGGGACAAGAGGACACATAAAAAAAGAATGTCCGCTATACGAATTCATGGCGGAGTGTGAAAGAGCAGAGGAATGACAAAGAACCCGAAGACAGGAACAATACACTAAAGGAGAAAGAAAGCAAGGAAAAGTAAACAACGGTAAAAGGAAATAACAATACACGGAAGGAAAATGAAAACAACGGAATAAATTAATAGAAAAAGAACAAAAGTCACAGGGTAGAGAAGTAATAGAGAAAGAACCAAAACAAAATCAAGAGAAAGAAAAAGAAAGTAAAAGAGGAAAAAAACAAGAGAAGGAACAGAATCAAGAGAAAGGAAAGAATGTTACACAAAAAGAAAAAACAGGAAAAAAAATACGACAGACAAAGAGCCAAAAAGACAAGAGAAGGAAAAAGAAAGGGAAAGAAAAAAGAGAGAAAGAGAAAAAGCGAGAGAGGAAGGTAAAGAAGAAGTCAGTCCGAAGAGGAAACTAAAGAGAACATAGGTCCAAATAGAAGGTATAAATTTTATGGAACATTGGTTCAATACAGACACTGTGGGGGAGATGGAGGAAATAATAAGTGAAACAGAGGGATATTCACGGGTCAGGATGGGCACGGAGTGGAGGGAAACGGGTGCACTGGTCCATGAAGACAGCGCCGAAGCGTTTATCGAGGCCACCGGTGTGAACGTAGTAAGGCATGCGAAGTGCCGACTGGTAAGATACCCACGAGAGATGCAGAATTACAACGACCTGACAAAGGTAATGGAACTGATTTAAAATTATAGGAAAAAAAAAGAATTAGAAAAGACTTTTGTTAATTTCAAATGTACTTTGAAATCTTGAAAATGTATTATGAAAGCGTTATATTTGAATTTGTGGAAAACAATTTTTCTGTAAAATATTCAATTGATAATGTATTTTGGAAATTCTCTTTGGAAATTTATTGCGATCGAATGTATTGCGAAATGCTGTAAAATGTATTTAGTTATTTTTGAAAATATTGTAAAATGTAATTAAAAATGACGAAATGTAACCACCTGATTTCGGGGATCGGGTGGGGCATTACACCACATTTATACATACTTCATACCTCATTAATTTTTTTTTTCCCGATTGTACTGTCCCCTCTATGTTCACCCCTTGTGGGTAGTAATAAAATCATTCAATTTAATTGATGTCTGATTTTTCCGTCCTTGAAGCGTGGTATTTGGAGTAATTTGTAAGTAACGGTTTAGCGTTTGTTAAACAAATTGTTGTTTTGTTTGAACTTTGAACGTCTGATGTAATAACGAAAAATATTGTTATTCTCTTCCGTTAGAGGGGGGGGGAAGTGCTACACGTTACATACAAAATCAAATATATATATAACATTACATTTGTGAAAAACAAAATGAACAATACATTTGAAAAAATGAACAAAATAGACATGATGTCAAAAAAATGTTGTTTGAAGTGGAAACACCGTCCGCTTCAAGTGACGAAGGTTTGCCTTCAAGTGAAGCAGTTTTGCCTTCAGTGAAAGTCATCGAAGGTTCGCCTTCAAGTGTAGCTGTGTCTGCTGCTAACGTTATCGAAGGTTCGCCTTCAAGTGTAGCTGTGTCTGCTGCTAACGTTATCGAAGGTTCGCATTCAAGTGTAGCTGTGTCTGCAGCTAAAGTCATCGAAGGTTCGCCTTCAAGTGTAGCTGTGTCTGCTGCTAACGTTATCGAAGGTTCGCCTTCAAGTGTAGCTGTGTCTGCAGCTAAAGTTATCGAAGGTTCGCCTTCAAGTGAAGCTGTGTCTGCAGCTAAAGTCATCGAAGGTTCGCCTTCAAGTGTAGCTGTGTCTGCAGCTAAAATTATTGAAGGTTCGCCTTCAAGTGAAGCTGTGTCTGCAGCTAAAGTCATCGAAGGTTCGCCTTCAAGTGTAGCTGTGTCTGCTGCTAACGTTATCGAAGGTTCGCCTTCAAGTGTAGCTGTGTCTGCTGCTAACGTATCGAAGGTTCGCCTTCAAGTGAAGCTGTGTCTGCAGCTAAAGTCATCGAAGGTTCGCCTTCAAGTGTAGCTGTGTCTGCAGCTAAAATTATGAATGTTCGCCTTCAAGTGAAGCTGTGTCTGCAGCTAAAGTCATCGAAGGTTCGCCTTCAAGTGTAGCTGTGTCTGCTGCTAACGTTATCGAAGGTTCGCCTTCAAGTGTAGCTGTGTCTGCAGCTAAAATTATTGAAGGTTCGCCTTCAAGTGTAGCTGTGTCTGCAGCTAAAATTATTGAAGGTTCGCCTTCAAATGTAGCTGTGTCTGCAGCTAAAGTCATCGAAGGTTCGCCTTCAAGTGTAGCTGTGTCTGCTGCTAACGTTATCGAAGGTTCGCCTTCAAGTGTAGCTGTGTCTGCAGCTAAAGTTATCGAAGGTTCGCCTTCAAGTGAAGCTGTGTCTGCAGCTAAAGTCATCGAAGGTTCGCCTTCAAGTGTAGCTGTGTCTGCAGCTAAAATTATTGAAGGTTCGCCTTCAAGTGAAGCTGTGTCTGCAGCTAAAGTCATCGAAGGTTCGCCTTCAAGTGTAGCTGTGTCTGCTGCTAACGTTATCGAAGGTTCGCCTTCAAGTGTAGCTGTGTCTGCAGCTAAAGTTATCGAAGGTTCGCCTTCAAGTGAAGCTGTGTCTGCAGCTAAAGTCATCGAAGGTTCGCCTTCAAGTGTAGCTGTGTCTGCAGCTAAAATTATTGAATGTTCGCCTTCAAGTGAAGCTGTGTCTGCAGCTAAAGTCATCGAAGGTTCGCCTTCAAGTGTAGCTGTGTCTGCTGCTAACGTTATCGAAGGTTCGCCTTCAAGTGTAGCTGTGTCTGCAGCTAAAATTATTGAAGGTTCGCCTTCAAGTGTAGCTGTGTCTGCAGCTAAAATTATTGAAGGTTCGCCTTCAAATGTAGCTGTGTCTGCTGCTAAAATTATTGAAGGTTCGCCTTCAAATGTAGCTGTGTCTGCAGCTAAAATTATTGAAGGTTCGCCTTCAAATGTAGCTGTGTCTGCAGCTAAAATTATTGAAGGTTCGCCTTGAAATGTAGCTGTGTCTGCAGCTAAAGTTATTGAAGGTTCGCCTTCAAATGTAGCTGTGTCTGCTGCTAAAATTATTGAAGGTTCGCCTTCACAATGTAGCTGTGTCTGCTGCTAAAATTATTGAAGGTTCGCCTTCAAATGTAGCTGTGTCTGCTGCTAAAGTTATTGAAGGTCGCCTTCAAATGTAGCTGTGTGTCTGCTGCTAAAATTATTGAAGGTTCGCCTTCAAATGTAGCTGTGTCTGCTGCTAAAGTTATTGAAGGTTCGCCTTCAAATGTAGCTGTGTCTGCTGCTAAACTTATTGAAGGTTCGCCTTCAAATGTAGCTGTGTCTGCTGCTAAAATTATTGAAGGTTCGCCTTCAAATGTAGCTGTGTCTGCAGCTAAAATTATTGAAGGTTCGCCTTCAAATGTAGCTGTGTCTGCTGCTAAAATTATTGAAGGTTCGCCTTCAAATGTAGCTGTGTCTGCAGCTAAAATTATTGAAGGTTCGCCTTCAAATGTAGCTGTGTCTGCTGCTAAAATTATTGAAGGTTCGCCTTCAAATGTAGCTGTGTCTGCTGCTAAAATTATTGAAGGTTCGCCTTCAAATGTAGCTGTGTCTGCTGCTAAAATTATTGAAGGTTCGCCTTCAAATGTAGCTGTGTCCGCTGCTAGAATTATTGAAGGTTCGCCTTCAAATGTAGCTGTGTCTGCTGCTAAAATTATTGAAGGTTCGCCTTCAAATGTAGCTGTGTCTGCAGCTGAAATTATTGAAGGTTCGCCTTCAAATGTAGCTGTGTCTGCAGCAAAAATTATTGAAGGTTCGCCTTCAAATGTAGCCGTGTCTGCTGCTAAAATTATTGAAGGTTCGCCTTCAAATGTAGCTGTGTCTGCTGCTAAAATTATTGAAGGTTCGCCTTCAAATGTAGCTGTGTCTGCTGCTAAAATTATTGAAGGTTCACCTTCAAATGTAGCTGTGTCTGCTGCTAAAATTATTGAAGGTTCGCCTACAAATGTAGCTGTGTCTGCAGCTAAAATATTGAAGGTTCGCCTTCAAATGTAGCTGTGTCTGCAGCTAAAATTATTGAAGGTTCGCCTTCAAATGTAGCTGCGTCTGCGCTGCTGCTAAAAATTATGAAGGTTCGCCTTCAAATGTAGCTGTGTCTGCTGCTAAAATTATTGAAGGTTCGCCTCCAAATGTAGCTGTGTCTGCAGCTAAAATTATTGAAGGTTCGCCTTGAAATGTAGCTGTGTCTGCTGCTGAAGTTATTGAAGGTTCGCCTTCAAGTGTAGCTGTGTCTGCTGCTAAAATTATTGAAGGTTCGCCTTCAAATGTAGCTGTGTCTGCTGCTAAAATTATTGAAGGTTCGCCTTCAATGTAGCTGTGTCTGCAGCTAAAATTATTGAAGGTTCGCCTTCAAATGTAGCTGTGTCTGCTGCTAAAATTATTGAAGGTTCGCCTTCAAATGTAGCTGTGTCTGCAGCTAAAATTATTGAAGGTTCGCCTTCAAATGTAGCTGTGTCTGCAGCTAAAATTATTGAAGGTTCGCCTTCAAATGTAGCTGTGTCTGCAGCTAAAATTATTGAAGGTTCGCCTTCAATGTAGCTGTGTCTGCAGCTAAAATTATTGAAGGTTCGCCTTCAAGTGTAGCTGTGTCTGCTGCTAAAATTATTGAAGGTTCGCCTTCAAATGTAGCTGTGTCTGCACAGCTAAAATTATTGAAGGTTCGCCTTCAAATGTAGCTGTGTCTGCAGCTAAAATTATTGAAGGTTCGCCTTCAAATGTAGCTGTGTCTGCAGCTAAAATTATTGAAGGTTCGCCTTCAAATGTCGCTGTTTCTGCAGCTAAAATTATTGAAGGTTCGCCTCAAGTGTAACTGTGTCTACAGCTAAAATTATTGAAGGTTCGCTTCAGTGTAGCTGTGTCTGCCTGCTAAAATTATTGAAGGTACGCTTCAAATGTAGCTGTGTCTGCAGCTAAAATTATTGAAGGTTCGCCTTCAAATGTAGCTGTGTCTGCAGCTAAAATTATTGAAGGTCGCCTTCAAATGTAGCTGTGTCTGCAGCTAAAATTATTGAAGGTTCGCCTCAAATGTAGCTGTGTCTGCAGCTAAAATTATTGAAGGTTCCGCCTCCAATGTAGCTGTGTCTGCAGCTAAAATTATTGAAGGTTCGCCTTCAGTGTAGCCTTGTCTGCTGCTAAAATTATTGAAGGTTCGCCTTCAAATGTAGCTGTGTCTGCAGCTAAAATTATTGAAGGTTCGCCTTCAAGTGTAGCTGTGTCTGCAGCTAAAATTATTGAAGGTTCGCCTTCAAATGTAGCTGTGTCTGCTGCTAAAATTATTGAAGGTTCGCCTTCAAATGTAGCTGTGTCTGCAGCTAAAATTATTGAAGGTTCGCCTTCAAATGTAGTTGTGTCTGCAGCTAAAATTATTGAAGGTTCGCCTTCAAGTGTAGCTGTGTCTGCTGCTAAAATTATTGAAGGTTCGCCTTCAAATGTAGCTGTGTCTGCAGCTAAAATTATTGAAGGTTCGCCTTCAAATGTAGCTGTGTCTGCAGCTAAAATTATTGAAGGTTCGCCTTCAAATGTAGCTGTGTCTGCAGCTAAAATTATTGAAGGTTCGCCTTCAAGTGTAGCTGTGTCTGCTGCTAAAATTATTGAAGGTTCGCCTTCAAATGTAGCTGTGTCTGCAGCTAAAATTATTGAAGGTTCGCCTTCAAATGTAGCTGTGTCTGCAGCTAAAATTATTGAAGGTTCGCCTTCAAATGTAGCTGTGTCTGCAGCTAAAATTATTGAAGGTTCGCCTTCAAATGTCGCTGTGTCTGCAGCTAAAATTATTGAAGGTTCGCCTTCAAGTGTAACTGTGTCTGCAGCTAAATTATTGAAGGTTCGCCTTCAATGTAGCTGTGTCTGCTGCTAAAATATTGAAGGTACGCCTTCAAATGTAGCTGTGTCTGCAGCTAAAATTATTGAAGGTTCGCCTTCAAATGTAGCTGTGTCTGCAGCTAAAATTATTGAAGGTTCGCCTTCAAATGTAGCTGTGTCTGCAGCTAAAATTATTGAAGGTTCGCCTTCAAATGTAGCTGTGTCTGCAGCTAAAATTATTGAAGGTTCGCCTCCAAATGTAGCTGTGTCTGCAGCTAAAATTATTGAAGGTTCGCCTTCAAGTGTAGCCTTGTCTGCTGCTAAAATTATTGAAGGTTCGCCTTCAAATGTAGCTGTGTCTGCAGCTAAAATTATTGAAGGTTCGCCTTCAAGTGTAGCTGTGTCTGCAGCTAAAATTATTGAAGGTTCGCCTTCAAATGTAGCTGTGTCTGCTGCTAAAATTATTGAAGGTTCGCCTTCAAATGTAGCTGTGTCTGCAGCTAAAATTATTGAAGGTTCGCCTTCAAATGTAGTTGTGTCTGCAGCTAAAATTATTGAAGGTTCGCCTTCAAGTGTAGCTGTGTCTGCTGCTAAAATTATTGAAGGTTCGCCTACAAATGTAGCTGTGTCTGCAGCTAAAATTATTGAAGGTTCGCCTTCAAATGTAGCTGTGTCTGCAGCTAAAATTATCGAAGGTTCGCCTTCAAATGTAGCTGTGTCTGCTGCTAAAATTATTGAAGGTTCGCCTTCAAATGTTGCTGTGTCTGCAGCTAAAATTATTGAAGGTTCGCCTTCAAATGTAGCTGTGTCTGCTGCTAAAGTTATTGAAGGTTCGCCTTCAAATGTAGCTGTGTCTGCTGCTAAAATTATTGAAGGTTCGCCTTCAAATGTAGCTGTGTCTGCTGCTAAAATTATTGAAGGTTCGCCTTCAAATGTAGCTGTGTCTGCAGCTAAAATTATTGAAGGTTCGCCTTCAAATGTAGCTGTGTCTGCTGCTAAAATTATTGAAGGTTCGCCTTCAAATGTAGCTGTGTCTGCAGCTAAAATTATTGAAGGTTCGCCTTCAAATGTAGCTGTGTCTGCTGCTAAAATTATTGAAGGTTCGCCTTCAAATGTAGCTGTGTCTGCAGCTAAAATTATTGAAGGTTCGACTTCACATGTAGCTGTGTCTGCTTCTAAAATTATTGAAGGTTCGCCTTCAAATGTAGCTGTGTCTGCTGCTAAAATTATTGAAGGTTCGCCTTCAAATGTAGCTGTGTCTGCTGCTAAAATTATTGAAGGTTCGCCTTCAAATGTAGCTGTGTCTGCTGCTAAAATTATTGAAGGTTCGCCTTCAAATGTAGCTGTGTCTGCTGCTAAATTATTGAAGGTTCGCCTTCAAATGTAGCTTGTCTCTGCTAAAATTATTGAAGGTTCGCCTTCAAATGTAGCTGTGTCTGCAGCTAAAATTATTGAAGGTTCCCTTCAAATGTAGCTGTGTCTGCTGCTAAAATTATTGAAGGTTCGCCTTCAAATGTAGCTGTGTCTGCTTCTAAAATTATTGAAGGTTCGCCTTCAAATGTAGCTGTGTCTGCTGCTAAAATTATTGAAGGTTCGCCTTCAAATGTAGCTGTGTCTGCTGCTAAATTATGAAGGTTCGCCTTCAAATGTAGCTGTGTCTGCTGCTAAAATTATTGAAGGTTCGCCTTCAAATGTAGCTGTGTCTGCTGCTGCTAAAATTATTGAAGGTTCGCCTTCAAATGTAGCTGTGTCTGCTTCTAAAGTTATTGAAGGTTCGCCTTCAATGTAGCTGTGTCTGCTGCTAAATTATTGAAGGTTCGCCTTCAAATGTAGCTGTGTCTGCTGCTAAAATTATTGAAGGTTCGCCTTCAAATGTAGCTGTGTCTGCTGCTAAAATTATTGAAGGTTCGCCTTCAAATGTAGCTGTGTCTGCAGCTAAAGTTATTGAAGGTTCGCCTTCAAATGTAGCTGTGTCTGCTGCTAAAATTATTGAAGGTTCGCCTTCAAATGTAGCTGTGTCTGCTGCTAAAATTATTGAAGGTTCGCCTTCAAATGTAGCTGTGTCTGCTGCTAAAATTATTGAAGGTTCGCCTTCAAATGTAGCTGTGTCTGCTGCTAAAGTTATTGAAGGTTCGCCTTCAAATGTAGCTGTGTCTGCTGCTAAAATTATTGAAGGTTCGCCTTCAAATGTAGCTGTGTCTGCTGCTAAAATTATTGAAGGTTCGCCTTCAAATGTAGCTGTGTCTGCTGCTAAAATTATTGAAGGTTCGCCTTCAAATGTAGCTGTGTCTGCAGCTAAAATTATTGAAGGTTCGCCTTCAAATGTAGCTGTGTCTGCTGCTAAATTATTGAAGGTTCGCCTTCAAATGTAGCTGTGTCTGCAGCTAAAATTATTGAAGGTTCGCCTTCAAATGTAGCTGTGTCTGCTGCTAAAATTATTGAAGGTTCGCCTTCAAATGTAGCTGTGTCTGCTGCTAAAATTATTGAAGGTTCGCCTTCAAATGTAGCTGTGTCTGCTGCTAAAATATTGAAGGTTCGCCTTCAAATGTAGCTGTGTCTGCTGCTAAAATTATTGAAGGTTCGCCTTCAAATGTAGCTGTGTCTGCTGCTAAAATTATTGAAGGTTCGCCTTCAAATGTAGCTGTGTCTGCTGCTAAAATTATTGAAGGTTCGCCTTCAAATGTAGCTGTGTCTGCTTCTAAAATTATTGAAGGTTCGCCTTCAAATGTAGCTGTGTCTGCTGCTAAAATTATTGAAGGTTCGCCTTCAAATGTAGCTGTGTCTGCTGCTAAAATTATTGAAGGTTCGCCTTCAAATGTAGCTGTGTCTGCTGCTAAAATTATTGAAGGTTCGCCTTCAAATGTAGCTGTGTCTGCAGCTAAAATTATTGAAGGTTCGCCTTCAAATGTAGCTGTGTCTGCTGCTAAAATTATTGAAGGTTCGCCTTCAAATGTAGCTGTGTCTGCTGCTAAAATTATTGAAGGTTCGCCTTCAAATGTAGCTGTGTCTGCTGCTAAAATTATTGAAGGTTCGCCTTCAAATGTAGCTGTGTCTGCTGCTAAAATTATTGAAGGTTCGCCTTCAAATGTAGCTGTGTCTGCTGCTAAAATTATTGAAGGTTCGCCTTCAAATGTAGCTGTGTCTGCTGCTAAAATTATTGAAGGTTCGCCTTCAAATGTAGCTGTGTCTGCTGCTAAAATTATTGAAGGTTCGCCTTCAAATGTAGCTGTGTCTGCAGCTAAAATTATTGAAGGTTCGCCTTCAAATGTAGCTGTGTCTGCTGCTAAAATTATTGAAGGTTCGCCTTCAAATGTAGCTGTGTCTGCAGCTAAAATTATTGAAGGTTCGCCTTCAAATGTAGCTGTGTCTGCTGCTAAAATTATTGAAGGTTCGCCTTCAAATGTAGCTGTGTCTGCTGCTAAAATTATTGAAGGTTCGCCTTCAAATGTAGCTGTGTCTGCTGCTAAAATTATTGAAGGTTCGCCTTCAAATGTAGCTGTGTCTGCAGCTAAAATTATTGAAGGTTCGCCTTCAAATGTAGCTGTGTCTGCAGCTAAAATTATTGAAGGTTCGCCTTCAATGTAGCTGTGTCTGCAGCTAAAATTATTGAAGGTTCGCCTTCAAATGTAGCTGTGTCTGCAGCTAAAATTATTGAAGGTTCGCCTTCAAATGTAGCTGTGTCTGCAGCTAAAATTATTGAAGGTTCGCCTTCAAATGTAGCTGTGTCTGCAGCTAAAATTATTGAAGGTTCGCCTTCAAATGTAGCTGTGTCTGCAGCTAAAATTATTGAAGGTTCGCCTTCAAATGTAGCTGTGTCTGCAGCTAAAATTATTGAAGGTTCGCCTTCAAATGTAGCTGTGTCTGCAGCTAAAATTATTGAAGGTTCGCCTTCAAATGTAGCTGTGTCTGCAGCTAAAATTATTGAAGGTTCGCCTTCAAATGTAGCTGTGTCTGCAGCTAAAATTATTGAAGGTTCGCCTTCAAGTGTAGCTGTGTCTGCTGCTAAAATTATTGAAGGTTCGCCTTCAAATGTAGCTGTGTCTGCAGCTAAAATTATTGAAGGTTCGCCTTCAAATGTAGCTGTGTCTGCAGCTAAAATTATTGAAGGTTCGCCTTCAAATGTAGCTGTGTCTGCAGCTAAAATTATTGAAGGTTCGCCTTCAAATGTAGCTGTGTCTGCATCTAAAATTATTGAAGGTTCGCCTTCAAGTGTAACTGTGTCTACAGCTAAAATTATTGAAGGTTCGCCTTCAAGTGTAGCTGTGTCTGCTGCTAAAATTATTGAAGGTTCGCCTTCAAATGTAGCTGTGTCTGCAGCTAAAATTATTGAAGGTTCGCCTTCAAATGTAGCTGTGTCTGCAGCTAAATTATTAAGGTTCGCCTTCAAATGTAGCTGTGTCTGCAGCTAAAATTATTGAAGGTTCGCCTTCAAATGTAGCTGTGTCTGCAGCTAAAATTATTGAAGGTTCGCCTCCAAATGTAGCTGTGTCTGCAGCTAAAATTATTGAAGGTTCGCCTTCAAGTGTAGCTGTGTCTGCTGCTAAAATTATTGAAGGTTCGCCTTCAAATGTAGCTGTGTCTGCAGCTAAAATTATTGAAGGTTCGCCTTCAAGTGTAGCTGTGTCTGCAGCTAAAATTATTGAAGGTTCGCCTTCAAATGTAGCTGTGTCTGCTGCTAAAATTATTGAAGGTTCGCCTTCAAATGTAGCTGTGTCTGCAGCTAAAATTATTGAAGGTTCGCCTTCAAATGTAGTTGTGTCTGCAGCTAAAATTATTGAAGGTTCGCCTTCAAGTGTAGCTGTGTCTGCTGCTAAAATTATTGAAGGTTCGCCTTCAAATGTAGCTGTGTCTGCAGCTAAAATTATTGAAGGTTCGCCTTCAAATGTAGCTGTGTCTGCAGCTAAAATTATCGAAGGTTCGCCTTCAAATGTAGCTGTGTCTGCTGCTAAAATTATTGAAGGTTCGCCTTCAAATGTTGCTGTGTCTGCAGCTAAGATTATTGAAGTTTCGCCTTCAAATGTAGCTGTGTCTGCTGCTAAAGTTATTGAAGGTTCGCCTTCAAATGTAGCTGTGTCTGCTGCTAAAATTATTGAAGGATCGCCTTCAAATGTAGCTGTGTCTGCTGCTAAAATTATTGACGGTTCGCCTTCAAATGTAGCTGTGTCTGCAGCTAAAATTATTGAAGGTTCGCCTTCAAATGTAGCTGTGTCTGCTGCTAAAATTATTGAAGGTTCGCCTTCAAATGTAGCTGTGTCTGCAGCTAAAATTATTGAAGGTTCGCCTTCAAATGTAGCTGTGTCTGCTGCTAAAGTTATTGAAGGTTCGCCTTCAAATGTAGCTGTGTCTGCAGCTAAAATTATTGAAGGTTCGCCTTCACATGTAGCTGTGTCTGCAGCTAAAATTATTGAAGGTTCGCCTGCAAATGTAGCTGTGTCTGCTGCTAAAATTATTGAAGGTTCGCCTTCAAATGTAGCTGTGTCTGCTGCTAAAATTATTGAAGGTTCGCCTTCAGATGTAGCTGTGTCTGCTGCTAAAATTATTGATGGTTCGCCTTCAAATGTAGCTGTGTCTGCTGCTAAAATTATTGAAGGTTCGCCTTCAAATGTAGCTGTGTCTGCTGCTAAAATTATTGAAGGTTCGCCTTCAAATGTAGCTGTGTCTGCAGCTAAAATTATTGAAGGTTCGCCTTCAAATGTAGCTGTGTCTGCTGCTAAAATTATTGAAGGTTCGCCTTCAAATGTAGCTGTGTCTGCTTCTAAAGTTATTGAAGGTTCGCCTTCAAATGTAGCTGTGTCTGCTGCTAAAATTGAAGGTTCGCCTTCAAATGTAGCTGTGTCTGCTGCTAAAATT
>NW_021823662.1:0-21858 GCF_006345805.1 Octopus sinensis | reverse complement strand
CGGATGAGCCTATGGACTCAAAATATAATGACAACTATACTCAGACTGAGACTATAGATCTGAAAGCACCAGAAGTTTCAAAATCAACTCCGGAGCAAAAACCAACGAAGGACAAGCGTCTCAAAATGAAGTTCCCCTTAAAAAGGAAGTCAATATGTCGATAGACAGGTCACTCAATTGAGGCGGAAATCATTAAATCTCTAACGAAAAAGAGCAATACTTACAGGAGATGGTGGAGCTCCCACGCAAGGGCTGTTACCAATCCGTGTAAAAGGCTTTCCTGTGGTCACCCTCGTAAAACCGAGATGGAAAAATCCTGCGGGGTATATCCGATCAAGTTGGTTTTGATGTTTGGACATCGGAAGAGCCAAATCATTTTTCATGCCATGAAGATGATTTCTTAGGACTGTTCCTAACTTCACTTTCATTGAAGCTCTTATGTGAACCTCTGAGGAAAATCAAAGACATCGGAATGATCATGCCCCCCAGATAACGACTGTATCCGACATTAATTTAGGATATCTTTTTGCACTATAGAATTGCAAAACGGACTGGGCCTTCTATAAACTATTCATTTCCTCTGAACTTGGAAACTCCTGTTTGACTGTCTAGGAAAATGAAAATGCAATAGAAAGAACAGATGACTACGTTAGAAGCCTGTTGAGCAGCTTCGTGGAGAACTACTCTGACAAAAATCTACTCAAAACAGAAAATCCTAAATAGTTCCGAGGTCTATGAAAATGCATTGTCTTTAAAAAATAATACTTATGTCGAAGCTTAAAAGATGCTAGGATCCCTAGGACAGAACTCTACTTAAAATAAAGAATAAGTGCCATTGAAAAATCACTCTGTCATACAGCTCAAATTGAAAAGGAACGTGCTTAGCTACTCTAATCAAAAATGCTCCATCCAAAATACCCTAAATTTTGAACAGCTTACAGTAAAATAACTGGAACCAAAACAAAGGCTGAAGTAATTCGTCCGCGACTTCCGGGAGGATGCCTGTCGAGCCAAGGGGGGACTACCGAATTCCTCCGCAATATCTCACAGTTGTTTTAAAAGCAGATCCATATGCCTCCTTACCAAAGCAGATTACGCAAACAGATTGAAACGTTACCCGATTTCTGAGCCTGAGACTCGGGAAGCAATAAGGGCAGCAAAAATCCGGTCCCAGGGTATGACAAGATTCCAATGGCCTGTTTCAAGCATACACCAAATTTTTTGGTGCCTCTGCTCACAAACCTTTTTGATTCCAGCCTCGAAAATCATGGAAAAACTGAAGTTTGAATGGTTCGAAAACCTAAGAAGCCTAAAGATACTTCGAGCTATAGGCCTATAAACCTAATTTGGAGAAAATCACCTAGTACTGAATATAGAAAATTAGTACTGGATATAGAAAAGAATCACTGGGTCTCTCACGATCAGTGGGGTTTTCGTCCTGTCCTGTGCTGACTGCATCTGTCCGCGGAATTTGATAATATCTAAGGCACGAGATTCTAGTTAATCGACCAGTATTGTCTGTCTGGATGTATCAAGGGCTTTCGAAGGTGTCGGTCACTCCGTCTTGCTGGAAAATCTTGAAAATAGTGACATTGATGCAGAAACCTCTGGATGGCTAATGAGTTTTTTGAATGGGATAAACTCTTTTGTCAAGTATCTTGGCCGGGATTCGAAATTCATTCTTCAAAAAAGGGGAGTGTCTCACTGGTCAGTCCTCAGCACATTATTGTTTTACGTGTATATGGCAGACTTTCCAAAATATTTTGCCTACCACAGGAGACTTTGCTATTCATTTTCCGGGTAGCTATTTTTCATGTGCTTGTAGGGGGTGAAAAGGGTAGATCTCGTCCCATTCTAATCGAAGAATTATAAAACTACTGGAAAAAACAAGGTGGCCTTTGGCGTAAATCTGAGAGAGAAAATACCGAACTCTCACAAAACTTTTCCAATGATTGGTGACCTTGTCGAGTTTCTAGACAAGAGAAGGAAATAGCCATGGACGACTTAGTGTGTAAGGCCTAGTACTGGCCCTTAATTTTATGTCCGGTATTTCTGTGAAAATAAACCTATCTTCTCTTAACAAGTTGACTTTAAGTGTAATTGACAAATTGAATATTAATATACAATACATCAAACGCCATAAGGTGGGATTAAGTTATTGGGGGAATCATAAAATGACAGAATTTTCAAATACCGTTGTTCTCTGGCTAGAATTGCTTTGTAGAGTCCTAACTGCCTAATTTGAACAAATATCGATCAAGCATGTTGAAGGGTGTTTAGCAACAACTATCTCATGTTTTTTGATGTTATCAAAATTTTGATTGGTGTTAATAGAGCTTCTACTCAATGACTAAAACTTTAAGTTATTTCATTAAAACTGTGGACTGAAACATAACTTCAAGTTGGCGACTAATACCCCATATGTGGATCTAATTAAAGTCTTAAAAACACCAATTAATTTTTCAAATTACGTAGAGTAAATAAGCTTTCTTAATTTTTTAAAGCAAATTGCCTGAAAAAGTCACATCACCGACAAAGGAAAAAGAGCAACTCCAAAAGAAACATGCAGCAAGTTTCGACGTCGCATTGATCAGATCCTTAAAGTTCTAGTGCATATTGACGGAATTGTTGCTTTGGAGACAGTCTGCACCGAATATATAGGGTAA
Organism: Octopus sinensis; assembly: GCF_006345805.1. Taxonomy (NCBI): domain Eukaryota; kingdom Metazoa; phylum Mollusca; class Cephalopoda; order Octopoda; family Octopodidae; genus Octopus; species Octopus sinensis. The sequence continues at coordinate 19,192 of NW_021823662.1, read as the reverse complement.
TATCGTAACATAGGCGATTAGTCCAAGATACTTGTGGCGGACGTTTTTCACGAAGTTGTGTGTTTTCGAAACGTTTAATTTGGGTAGCTAAAGTTATCTTACATTTGAAAAGAAAACTTAATTCTTAAAAGATTTTAGACAAAGAGATAGATCTAAGTAGATCGCCACTATACGTGGCTTTCGTATGTACAGTTCCCATACCAGTATATGTCGTTTCATATAATTTAGCACTAAGCTCAGTGAGAATGCAAGTCAACCTGGTGTGACAACAGTTTCTAGTGTTATTAACGGCACCAAGCCAGTATCAGCATAAAAGCATAAATTTACTATACAAGAGCTTTGAAAAATATTGTGGCAGCCAGTCAAGATTCCAACTTAGAGGCGTTCAGTTATTCTCTTTCAAACGATAGTTTCACACCACTGACTTTTCAGTCAAGTGCATGAACCAAATGTCTGATTCTGCAATTATTTACGTAATTTGCAGAATTGTTGTTGCAACGATACTCAACCAGTAGGGTAAAACTAACCTATCTCACGATGGTTTGAACTTACTAACGTTTCTTGTTAGTGGGTGAAAAATCCTACACTTTGCGATTTATACTTCACGGAAGAGCTAACATCGAGGGATACGGCCCAAGTGACTGTTAAACTCTAACAGACGTTTTATGAAACGTATACGCTAATCTTTTCAAACGTATACGCTAATTTCATAAATTGCGTGTGGTTGGTTTTGTTTATACAAATTGGGAAAAAATGAATGTAACATTAAAAATCGTATTTTTAATGATATTTTCTATACACAATTTTACGCGCAATAGGCTTTAAGGTTGGTCTATTGATTAAGACAAAGAAATACACTCCATGTAATAAAAAACCGGATTTTCAAGTTTGCATGTTTTTACTAGTATTTTTTTATATGTATATCAATTTTTAAATTACTTTTCAGCAATCGTTTGTTGTATCTTTTACTATTTTTAAAATATAATTTATATTTGAATAATTGATCTTGATAAAATCTTAGCGTGTATTAAAAAAACGGATTTTTTTTGATTAGTCTGTTGCTAAGCCAATTTGTAGGTATTTGAAAAATGCTTGATAAAATCACTAAAGGAAAGATTCTAGCACTCATTCAATTAAATTGGACACAAAAGAAGATTGTTGAGGAGCTGAATATTCCAACTTCGACTCTCAATGATTTTCTGAATAAGTTAAATAAAAAGGGGACTGTTGATCGTATACCTGGTTCTGGAAGACCCAAAAAGCTCTCTAACTCAGATATTTGTAAACTTGTCAACATTGAGAAAGAAAATCCAAAAAAAACACTGGCCAACCTGAAAGAAGAAGTCTTCGATTTTACAGGAAAAGTTGTCTGCAAAAAAACAATAAGCAATTATCTACATGAAAATCATTACAAAGCATGTGTGTAAAAGAAAACCTTTTTTATCAAAAAAATAGTGAAAAACGATACGAGCTTTCAATAAGCAATGAAACGTGAAAACTGTTATATAGAGTGACGAAGCTTCGTTTGAAATTTTTTCATCTAAAAAAAGAAAATTTTGCTTTAGAAAAAAATAAAGACTTAAATTATGCCCATTTAACGCCAACTTTGAAGTTTGGTGGTGAAGAATTATGGTATGGGGTTGTATCTCCTATCATGGAAAGGGGAATTTGGTTATAGTAAATGGAAAAATAAATTCTGCCATATATATCAACATTTTAATAAATAATTTGTGGAATCGGCAGATAAAATGGGGCTAAATCGTTTTATTTTCCAACAAGATTTGGCCCCCTGTCATAATTCACGGAGAACAAAACAATTTTTGGATAAGAAAAAAATTGAATTATTAAATTGGGCACCACAATCACCAAATTTGAACCCAATTGAAAATGTGTGGAACTACATAAAGGAAGAATTGAGTAAAAAAATGCTGCATAGTAAAAAGGATTTATGCGAAAATATCATAAAAATTTGGGACAAAATATCAATGGAATTTGTGAGAAAATTAACTGAAAGCATGCCAAGAAGAAGCATTGAGCTTTATAAGGCACACGGAGGACACATTAATTATTAATCATTTGACTTTTTTCTAATCCGGTTGTTTTTACACAGAAAAAATTTAATATAGTCAGTTTAGCCGTACAAAAAGATTATTGAAAAATTATAAAAAGAAAAGTTACGAAGATTATCATTATAAATTAAAAAAGTCTAAAATTAAAAACAGAATATCAAAAAAATTAAGCATTCGAAAATCCGGTTTTTTATTACATGGAGTGTATACATTATTGGTCTATAATAATATAAAATTTTCCTAAAAAAATGGTTTATTTCATAAAATCATTGTATTTTACAGGGATGGCGAAAATATTTTTCCAAAAGCAAGGGTTCTCCCAAAAGAGGGTTCCTCGCAACTCGATTTTTTTTAATTCAAGGTCTCACTGTATTTTAACCAATATTTAGACAGATATTATTCACGTGTTTCCGCATTTGTCAAAAATGCTGCTTAAAAATTTAGTACTAACTATTATAGAGTACAAAACATTGTTTCTTATTTAAAAAGCAATACGACTGATGGAAATTCAACTGAAATGAACAAAAATTGAAAGAATATTCTGACAACTATTTTTTTAGTATAAAGAGATTAATTATCTAAAAAGTTTGTGCTAAATGTGTGGACTGTGCTCAAAGTCGTGATTAATAGTGCATTCTCATTTGATAAGCATTAAAGCAAAAGCTCCAAGAAAAGGTTACCAGATGGATATGATAGATTTAAGTCCCTGGTCTGAATCGTATATCAAATATATTTTTAACGTAATCGATATTTATTTAAAATTTTGCTTTGCCTGAGCTACTAATTTAAGGAAAGCATTTCTAATTTCTTCTATTTTAAAAGCTTTATTTTATAATTTTTGACCTCCTTAAATATTACAATTAGGAAACAGTAAAGACTTCGAAAATGAGAAGGAAAAGTAATTTAAACAATAGGTTTTTAATTTAGGTCAATTTTCACAAAATCTAGTTTACAATATAGGTCAAATGTGTAGCACGATAGAATGGGTAATGGGGGTTGGTTCGCCACATCTAAAATGTCCTAATCGATGGGTTAACGTAGGTTTTATTATGTCGCGAACTACGCTGGCGACCATACCACGCTGGCGACCAGAGAGACCTTCATTGTTGAAAAGATTGATAGGGCGACCTACATAGTTTGACGCTAATTACTGACTAAAGATAATTGCTAAAAAATCAAAAAACTTAACATTTTTTATTTCTATTCATAGTAACTATTTCGTAATTCGATCTAAATGTTTGTTAGGAAAGACAAATAACCATTAATCTGTATTTAGACATTATATTTTTTACTTTTCCTTTTTCTTCATATGGGGATTCAAATCTGTGTAGCTTCAATGACGGATTCGTCCTACAATCTTTTATTATTCGTTTCTAAAAATAAATACATCGTAAATTTACCATCGTAAATTTACCATTGTAAATTTAATACATCGACAAACGATGCCTCGTTATTTTCATCTAAATTATAAATAAGATTATAACCTGGTATTTCATGAATCACAGTGTTAATTCCAGAAATACCCCTAAACTTTTGAAGGGGATCTCATTGATCGCCGAGTGGTGTGTCGTATTATAGGAAAAAGTTACTTTGTCTAAAAATTGTTTCCAATTTTTACGTTTTTTTTTATGCAGAGAAATTGTACAATAAGACCGGTTTCAGTAACATGTTGTATAATTTGATTTTTAGAGAGGTCGAAATTTGTTTGTATTATGTCCGCTGTATTGTTTCCAATTTTTAGTTCCTTTTTTATCCATCAGTTTTGCCATAACACGTGTCAATGTTTGGTTAAAGCGCTCAATTACACCCTAATTTATTTCAAATTTATAAACTTGTGACTGGGGATGGTTTGGTCTTCAATTAATATGTTTGATTTTATTTTCTTCGCATATCTGATCCATCAGTTGATTTTTGAATTCCAATCCGTTGTCTGTTTGTCAAATTTGACAATATCCAATTCTTCTAACATCAATATGATCCACCTGGAATCTTTTATTTGGACTTCTTGCCGTTACATGGTAATTAGAATCGGATATCTAAGTATATTTAATCAAAAATACTTTTAACGGCCCAGCAAATTTACAAATTTCGCAGTCTTTTTTAATTTGTTCGATAATAGGGCGTGTCACAGTAAAATAAAATTCACAGCACTTCTTATGAAGCTTTAGTATTCCCCAGTGGTATTCTTGGTGAATAGCGAATGCCAGTGTCTTCATCTCCATTTAATTGTCCAAAAAGATAACCAATCTGTGTTTTTGGTTGTTATCGTCCTCTAGATAGAGACTATGAATTAGGAATATCAAATATACCGATCATCAATTATCATAAATTGATTCGCTTTTTTAATAAGTTTGTGTTTTTCGGATTTAGATGTAGTTTGTACGGGTATTTGGAGTAGTGCATTTAAAATATTTTAATATTCACTGTCATTTTTCACGTAACCTAAGGATTGAGACTATATTAATACATCTTTTGGAAGATACCATTTTTTTAATTAAAATGACGCTAAACCCTTTTTATAATAAATTATTTTCGTTTTTAATTGAATGTCAAACTATGTAGGTCACGCTGTCAACAATTAAGGTCACACTGGTCGCCAGCGTGGTATGGTTGCCAGCTATGGGCGCGACATATTATGTTAGTTGTATTGATAAGTTATCGACTGATTTGAAAAAATGTAAAAATGTTCGTTATTTTGAAATTTATTAAAATATTGATTGTTATTTTCTTTTTGAATGCAGCTTGTTGGTAAGATATAGTATTTCTTTAGAAAATATGGAATGCATATAGTAGCACCGATTTTATAATTAATTCATTGTTGATTGATCTCAAATTTATAAACAAGGTTAAATATTCTAAATTAAGTTATGATAGAAGATCCGAATAAAAAGATATTTGATTTATATTGTCTAACTTTCTGTCAGAAAATCTATAAATTTCGTCCAAAAAGAGCTCTGAATAGTAGAATGTGTGCCCATTATTGGTATGTTGGATGTCCTCACTAATGTGAAACAGCTGAAACTACGTTCCTAGCTGAGTTTAAACAGACCTAAGATATTAAATGTTATTTATTTTTTAAATTTTCTTAATTTATCAAATTAAATACAAAAAAAATATTTACATGTTAAGCACGTTATATTCTTTTCTTGTGTTTTGCATTTCTGCTGTTAATTTTTATTTTTTTATTCATTTCTATCAATGATTGGTTTTGTAATATCATCGTTTTTATATATTTGAAGATTAATTAAATTGACTGTTTGTAAGATATCCTGAATAAGGTTTATTTTGCAAGTAAATTTGTATTCATTTTATCAATTAATTAATCTCCATTCCTATGGATTTTTTCAATTAAGTTTATTTTCTTCTACACTATATTGATCATTTTTAGTATTTTATTGTTTATTTTTATAGTTGTAGTTTCCATTTTCATTAAAAGAACGCTTACGAGTTTATTTAATAGTGTTGATTCTAATTTTTCTGGTGACAATCTTTCCAATTTTTAACACAGAGATCTTATTTTTTCACCTGAATCTAATTCTTTTTACTATAATCTAATTCTTTTTACTATAATCTAATTCTTTTTACTATAATCTAATTCTTTTTACTATAATCTGTCACAGTCGGATAAATGGACACGCGAATAAATGGACACTTTCAAAATTTCATTTTTTTCTCACGTGCGACACCCAGCATGTTACTTCTGCACCAATGTTCGACCTCTTCCATATATGACATCATTCGTTGTTCAGATAAGGCAGGTTTCGGTGAAACATCGAGGATGACCACATCATCAGCATATATTAGAATTTCCGTCCGTACATTGTTTGGGGAAGGTAGATTACTCATGACAATGTTAAATAACAGAGTAATTTTTAAATTCTCTACCATTGTCGGCACGCAGAATTGTTGGTGGTTGATATGCATAAAAAATTTTCCGAAACAATTCAGTAATCTCTTCTCCATTTTTTGTCTTTGCAATATCAACAATTACAAATTTGGAGAATGAGTAAATGACCACAAGAATTTATTCATTAATTTATTGATTCTTACCCAAGAATAACCATTATTTTTCGAAGAATACTGCCTAAGATCTATTAGATCCGCGATATATCTATCGCGCGGATTTTTAGCAATGATTGGAGTGACTGTAGGTTTAGTAGCCACTGTTTTTTTTGAAAAACACAAAAATTAACGCGTCAATTAAAAAAATATAAAAAGATGTTTTTCTTTTTTGCAAACGTGATTGACAAACGTGCAGAATAGATGCAATATGTTTTTTCTTGAAACCGGCATTTTTTAATGAAATCATTTGTGCTATTTTATTTGAAGTCAGTTTCATTTCTATAAGTTATTATTAATAACAAATTTCAATTTCCAAACAATTTAATAAATAAATTTTTTCAGGACTTTCAATAGTCCCACAAAGAACGTTAACAAATTTCTGTTTATTGATTTCCGTTTCATCAACAAGTATGAATATATCTTTTCCAGAAATAATTGTTTTAAGGTATGAATATATCTTTTTCAGAAATAATTGTTTTAAGCATTTCAATCAATTGATATTGCAAATCTGGAACTATATTTCTGCACCAACTTTCGCTGGGAACAGTAAATCCGAGATTATTAAAAAAATTAATAAAGTGTTCATTTCTTATTTTGTAAAGATGTATATTCGCCTTCGTCATCATTTCGACTAAGCAAATTCCGAAATTTTTCTTTGCTTCAAGTTTCGGAAGAGTGTTGAGTTGCGTTTGAAATTTTGTCTGTTCCTTTTTATGCCGGGTAGTTTCCCTGTGCTGCACCACATTAAACGTTTTCGTAAAATTAACAAAAACTGAGCATTTCAAACAAAATAAACGTCCAGCTGAATCAATCTGAAATTCAGACAGGTATCGTTTAATTATTTTATTTAACTTTTGATTGTTAGATTGCTTTTGTTTCGGCATGTAAAAATCTATAATATTTAAGCGGCCAACTACCAAAACGTGTGAAAACGTGTTATTGTCAAAATTTAAACAAAGATTAATAAAAATATATGATTTAATAAATATAAATATGACCTAACAAAAAAATATGACCTAAAAAATAATATGACCTAACGGCATAAAATATGACCTATAAGCAGTGTTCCCTCTAAGCGAGTGGTAGCTATGCGCGCTGGGCACATTGCATTGTGCAGCGTTATAAAGTGACGTGTGCAAAAAATTTTTGGGGGGGGGGAAATTTTACAATTAAATTAAAAAAATAGGTCTAGTCAATTGGATATTCTCTTCTGTTTTTATTTTGTATCCAAAATATGTATACTCGATCAAGATCCACTGTATTCCAACTTGTTAAATAGAACTTGATTCGCATGATCATCTCCAAATGGTCAATCTCAAGTCTATTACGTAGTTTAGTTTTGATACAGTTCATCAAACTAAATCCACGTTCAGCATCAGCACTCGACGCTTGAAATGTGCCACAAATATCCACAAATGTTGCAGTGGCTGAAAATTTTTTCTCCGCTAGTATATAGTAAATTACATCTTCAAATGTTTTCAAAGCACCAGAGTGCAGTTTTTCTTTTAAAATAAACTTGAGATCTGTATATTCCGACTGCAGTTTTATGAGTGGGACTTCTGAAGAGAGTAAATTTTCATATTTTTTCGCTAATTTAATTATCTCCTCTTTTCCAAATTCAAAGTTTGTCTGATTTTGAATTGCTTGAGTGTCAAATGCTACCCATTCTCTTAATTCGTCAGCAGGAAATCTTTCTTGTAAATGCAGATAAACATGCTCGATAAAGCATAGGATTTCATCTGTATTTGTATCTCCATAACCAGTTGTTGATAACAACATCTTCACACTGTCACTCCAGTAAATTTCATTTCCATCCAAATATTGAGATTTCAGCTTCGAAATTTTTGCTCTGGCAAACTGTACAGCTTCTATGGTCGATATACAGCTTCTTTGGAAAACTGTGCACAAATCTGCTAATTCAGCCAAAATTTCATTTAAGACAGTTAAAGCAACATGAATAAGAGGATTTTGGAGTTGTTTTAAGCAATATTTTGCAATCGGATCATTATCATCTTCAACCTGTTTCTTGAAATATTCAATTAAAATTGTGTAGTTTTTTATCAAAGCTTTAACAGCAAAATGCCGAGACATCCATCTCACTTCATTTAGTGGCTTAAATGAAACGACATCTTCAACACAACATTAGCCAGGTCCTGAAATGCAGCTTTTTTTATACTTGATCGACTGAAAACAGTATAAACAGTCCGGAGTAATATTTCAATATTTTTCACAAGATTATTTTTTTTCCATGCATCATCGATCCCTAGATCTTGTCTGTGAACGACGCAATGTTGTTCAGTAAGATGAGGAACCTTAGCACGGATCAGTGATGCCACGCCATTTCTTCTCCCTAGCATAACGGATGCCCCATCTGATGTAAACATTACCATCTTTTGAAAATCAAGATTGTTTGTCATGTAGAATTTCTTGATTGCAATGAAAATAGATTTACTGTCACAACTTGTAAGTTTCATTATGCTAGCAAAAACTGTTTTGTGATAATTTGTCCCCGTAGGACGATATTTAATATATATAATAAGTATTTTGGTTACGGATATATCTGTGCTTTTGTCCACAATGAGTGTATGGAACCGAGACTCTCTAATTTCCTGCATACATATCTCTTTGACCACGTAGTCGATGCATTCAACAAACTCAAATGCATAATTTTTACTTCGCCAGCTATCAGGAAGTTCTACATATTTTGCCATATGATCATGTATATTCATAACAGAAAGTAATGAAGCATTCATGGAGAGAGCCAAAATAACATTGTCAATGAGAATTTTCACTTTTTCAATTTTACTTCGTGCACGATCACTCATTTTGAATCTCATCTGTCGGTCATCCTTAGACTCTGTGAGCAAGCAGCTGATTCCAGTATCTGCTCGAATTCTTCTTAATTTTATTATTGAATCTGAATGAATTTTATGGGTAATATGTCTCTTCAGATAATCCAATTTCCATATATCCCAGGTTTTTCCACTCGCAAAATCACAAGTCGCTTTAGCGTCGCCACATATTTTACAAACAACTCCGCAGTCTTCGGAAAAACTAAAAATATCACCCAGTTGCACATGTTGGGGAATTTTTGAATCTGGTGTTAAGGTTTCGACGTACTCTATCAACCATTCCGGCTTAAAAGAAGGAGAATTTTTCTTAAGTCTCATATCAATATTAGACACGTTTTCGTTTTGAAATGAAAATAAGAATATAAATTCATATAAAAAATTAAAAAAATAGCAATTTTTAATATTATACTTTCTACTGCACAGAAAAAAATTTCGCTGCGCAGCAAAGTGCAAACTGCTGCGCGGCCGCGCACGCGCGCAGCTTAGAGGGAACACTGCCTATAAGACTTAAAAAATTAATAAAACTATTAAAAAATTAATAATAGTTTATTGATTATAGAAATAACATCAATATGACCAATAAAAAATAATATGACTTATATGACTTTTGGTTGCCCTAGTTATTATTTATTTATCATGTACACAACAGGAATCAACAGAAATTTTAAAAATCAAAAAATATTACATTTTGCTGTTACAAAATTTTAGAAAAAATACAATAAATAAAATAAATAAATAATACGATAAAATTATTTTAATTCTAATAATACAAATATGAACAAATGCCGTAAATTATAAGTAACTTGAAAAAATTAAAAAAAGTCAATTAAACAAAGTTTTCTTGATATATTCCTTTTTGCTGTTACTAATAGTAGTTGACAGGGTTACCTACATAGTTTGACACTAATTACTCAGTAAAGATAATTGCTAAAAATTCAAAAAACCTAACATTTTTAACTCTATTCACAATAACTACGTTGGTTCCATTTTGACTTATGTTGTCGCTTGTTGCGCTTGTACTACATTCATATTGTGTGGGAATCGCTTTTCCGTGGTTGTTCGAACTTGACAATGACAATTTATTTATTTTACTAGTTAGGAAGACAGGAAAAACTAGTTATTCTCGACGGCGGGAAATTTTAAAAAGAAGGTCATTCTTGCTTTTTTGTTCAGGATTCTCACTGTTCGTAGAAGGCTATATTTATGGCTAATAAATGACCCACAAGATTACATCAAATAAAATAGGAAAAAAATAATTGTTAACTTAAGTTAAAAGTGATATTAAACTAATTAAACGAATTTCCAGCCCAATAGACCATCCCCCTCTTTGCCCCAACACGGACAACCTTGACCGGTCTCCAAACTTCTTTTAGGCAATCTAAAGGATCATTTTTCTTTTCCCGGATGAGACGACTTTCATCAGGTTCCAATTCAACAGTTCCATCGCTCTTCCTCTCGATAATGTTATTATAGAAGTAGCACTCTTTTTCAAATGCTCCCGTCATTAAGTCGGTTTCGTCGAGTTTCTGATTTATGTTGTTATCAAGGAAAGTCGATTTTATGCGCATTTCAAAATTTAGCGTCAAACGGTACTTGGACCGTTCAAAAACACAGAAAATATTTGCTTTGTCGAAAGCGATCCTGAATTATAATTTTTTAATCAATAAAATCTGTTATAAGACGTACTCCTTCATTTTCCGAAAAACTTGGCTCTTCTGAGAATACAACAATAATCTAAAAATACATGTCAATCACTAAAGATACACTGTTTTCTGTAAAATGACCTTCTTCATTTTAAATCCCGCATGGCGTCCTGATCCTGAGAGGTTTTTGCTTTTTGACTGGATGGTGTTCCATTGTGAATTTCTCACAGTTCTGTCATTTATTAAAAAAAGAAACTAATTAACTAAGTAATTTTGCTAACTAAGTCCAGAGCCTTCGAAGTGAGCAGAAGGTGGCACTCCACGCACCTCCTCCCCTTCTTCCTCCTCTTCTCTGGCACTGTAGACCTTCGAGAAGGTGCAGTCCAGCGCCTCTTGCTGACTAAACGTCAGGAAAGGGCTGGATCGGCGAGCATCAAACGAGACACTCTCCAGAGTCCTCTTAAGAACAGTTGACTGTATATAAGCCTGTAGAGACTTATCTACATCCAACTGTCTTAAGTACCGCTTGTGGTATTGGTGACCAGTCCATCCCATGTCATCACACACGGGATGACATGGACTTTGCACTGGTGCATCAGTCCTAGCTCGTTTGCAAGGAGGTCATACTTCCTCCTTTTCTCCACTTCCACTATCTGCAAACGGTCTAGGCACGTGATGCCCACCTCCACGATAACAATCTCCCCGGTGACCTTATCGTGGACCACAATGTCGGGTCTGTTGTGCTGGACAACAATCGAGGTGCGTATGGGGGTATCCACCTTAATGCACACCCGCGAGTTCTCACACACCGATTGAACTCGATGGGTTCGCAACTTTCTGGACCGCCTCAAGCCATACTTATTGCACAGCAAAAGATGGAGGGACCTCACCACCTCGTTATGCCTCCATGTGTAATCATGGTAAAGCATACTCCCGCACTTCGTGGCTAAATGGTCAACGGTCATTGCCTTACTCTTACAGTGGTTACACTGTTTCCGTTGACCATTAAAAAATTTCTATCCTGTAAATATGAGAATAACCCTTCTGATCGGGGAGACTTATTCCCATATTTCAGCCACATTGATGACGACGATACATCAATGTGCGGATTGTCCAGGCTACTTAAATGAGTCTTGTGAAAGACTTTAACATTGATCTTTTTGATTAGGGATTCTTTCTGAAGTTTGATCAACTCCTTCACATTAACTTGGGTAGCATTCAGACCATACTTAACTGATACGCGGCCTTTTACGGTCCCAAAGTGTGTACCACGCGCTTTTTTAACAGCAAGGATGGCAGCCTTCTTTTGGGCTACACTTGACCTACTCTACAAGATGTCGTGCATCTTAGTAAGAGTCCGCTAACTTAAGTGTGCAACGTTACTCAGGCCACGTCTTGTCTGCCCGCGAAACAAATATAATCTCCCCTTATTGTTTGCCAACACGTTGACGTGTTTCTCTCAGAGTACTCTTCGGACAATAAGGTCCATTTCATCGTACTCACTCGGCTCGAATTCGATCAGGCCAACGTAGTAGTTAGCAATGAGATGGCATACTCGTTCAAGGCATGAAATAAGTTCCGTGCATTGAGCCGAGTTTTACATAACATTGCCGCCCTACTACGCACACCCTCCACTACCACTACACACTTTCTCGTTTCGGGTGTGATTAATGAGGCTGGACTCTCAACTACACCAAGATACTTATATCCTTGGTGTTCCTCCAAGACTTTGACTAGGTCACCGCACACAGGGGTGTTAGTCGCCGACTTGTCGTAGTTGAGCTCCAACCCCACGGCCTTCATGAAACCTTTCAGGACTTTACCCATTGAGTGGAGGATCTCTGAAGACCGAGCGAACAGCTTTTAATGTCGTCTATGAACATGAGATGGTTGGTGCTAAAACACCCTCCTTCATGTTCGATCGACATTTGTTCGAATTGGGCAGTGAGGACTCTACTCAGCGGTTCTAGGCAGAGGACGAACAGCAGCGGAGACATGCTGTCGCCCTGTAATATGCCCCTCTCTAGTTTCACCTCGCCTATATCGCATTTGTTGTAATGTAGATGCACGTTCCACCTGTCCATCACAGTTGCAACAAATTTGATAAACCACATTGGCAACTTAAGCCTTCGCAGACACTCAACGAGGTAGGCATGATCAACCGAGTCATATGCCTTCTTCACATCCACCCACATTGACACTAGTGAGTTTCCGTGGGCTCTCGCGAGGCATTTGTTGATCAGTGCCTGCTCCTTAGCTCCCTGGCAATCCCGCCGAGTACCTAACTGGTTCTCGGACAGAATCCCATTCACCTCCACGAAATTTCTGACCTCAGTAGCCACCACCTTAGTCATCAACTTGTACAGGTTGGGCATACAGGTTATCGGACGATAATCTGTCGGAGCGGAAGGGTTATCTACTTTAGGGATCAAATAAGTGACCCCAGTACATAACCACTCTGGAATCGAGCCAGGGTCTAGTGTAAACTGTTCGATTGCTCGACACATGCAATCATGGATAGGTTTGCAATTTTTAATAAAGAAATTATACACCTTATCGACCCCAGGTGTCTTCCAGTCAGAGAGACGGGTTACTGCTTCATCGAACTTCTTGCGGATGTCAGAGACACCACAAGACTCGGTCATCAAGGGAGCATCGGGTCCACAAAACGGAAACGACACACCTTGCGAGGACGTGCTTTCCACATACTCCCCCATGTGTCAAGCATTTCGGCCTTTTGCTGGGTACCCTCCTTCGTCTCTCCGTGCAACCGACGATAGAACGACCTGCGATTAAATTCAAACAGGTTGTTCTCCCCGCCTGCGCTGACACCGAGACTCATGAGTTGAGAGCTTCTTCTGATAAACGAGAATCAGCTCCTCCCTCTCTGCCCGGACACGCCTCAACTCGTTGAGGTCCCATTTGGCAGCTCGTTCCCGACGAAGTAAAGTACGCACCAAGGGGGGAGTCTTGCCTTGACCCCATTGCTCACATTCAAAATGTGCCCAGTCAGCGCTTCCAGCTCGGCTTTCCTTGCGGCTACTTTTGCGGCAATGTTTTTCTCTCCATCTACTCTTTGGGGCAGGCCTCTGAGTGATTTCATCATAGGTTGTCTGTGCCGAGTACAAATAGAGAGAAATCTCGTCCATTGTCTCCGGAGGCTCACGCACGATCGCGTAAGCTATGGCACGATTGATGCAACCCATCACGTCACTTCTGAGTTGCCACCGAGGTATCTTTCGGGTCACTCTGCGGTCCGCAAGGGGGACAACACGATTCGCAGAGATATGCCTACTAAATATCTCCTTAACCTGCAAGAGTAGCGATAACTCACTACTCTGGTGCTCGTGTTGTTCAGAACACGGGGGGCATCCTGACGGCGTAACCGCAGCGCCAGTCCTCCCCCGCGAGCCAGGAGGAGGGGTCTTGGCCAGCTTCTTCAGTGCATCTAACGATAGGTTCGAGCTAAAGCGTCGATTGAAGCACTGAAGCAGGGTAGGCCACCCATTTCTGGCATCCTGGAAGCTCTCCCAACACTTGGAAAGGGCGGATTTAACCCAGTCCTCCCGGGTCGTGCACTCGATCCCTTCTGCAATGGCAAAGACGATGTTCTTGCCATCGGACGTCTGTCTCTCCGATGCGGTTGTCCATCCTGCTCTAGGTATATTATTATTAATAATATTGTTAGTTTCTTGTTGTCCAGGTAGAGCACACATCGAGATAGTAGCACGTTGCATAACCCTCACAGTTCTGTTATGTATAATTTTTTTTAATATCCCTTGCATTAACATTAATGTGATTGATAAATTTCCAAAAATTAATTTCCAGCAAAATCACTATTTTATAGACACAGTTTGACGAAAATTATGAGGGACTTGGCCAAACTTTAATAAAATTAATTTTTTTAATTAAAAACTGATTTTTTTAGTTTTTTAAAGTTAATTGCATCCTAATTTCAAAATCTAAAAAAAGTTGGAATTCTTTTGTTCTTTCTTTGTAGTTAGTTCTATAGCCTTTAAATATAAACATATCCTGGACATTTTTCCGTACATGTTGTATTTCTGTCGCATTTCTCGATTTTGAAGAAAATTCTCATTTTGAAGTACATTGATTTAGTTGTAATTATATGTGCTATTATGTCGCGAGCGCAGCGAGCGACCGAGCGCAGCGAGCGACCACTCAATTTCTAGATCCGATCAATCAAAAAATCTATAAATTTATTAATTGAATTAAATGAACAAAACAATTGTCAGTTAACTAAATTAATCCAGCCGAACGGATTGCTTGCGCGTTCCCGCGCACGATTGCGAGTGAAATCCTCTGCCTCAACCAAGAGGACTCGCGAGCATCCATCTTCTTCCGAGCGATGAGGATACCGAGGTCTTTTAAGAAGCATGAGGTCTGCGGACCGGAAGCGCCTGATGTCTCAAGAGCCACAGGCACGAAGGAATGCCGAGTGGCAAGATTCTTGTATTTTTCCACTTTGCGGGCTTCCGCCACGGCCGCGACCGAGCCGGAAGAAGAAGCAGATGACGGTAGAGCGGATGGGGACCATGTGTCTGCGCACGTGGCGTCCCAGATCAGGCAATTGCCATTCCGGAATGGGAAGGTGGTCATCCCGTCCGGGCGTTTGCCGTCCCCTCTGTCCAATCCAACTGGTTCAAGCACGTTGGGGAAGCCAGCAGCGTTGAGAGCTCTTGAAATTACGTCGTTGATTGCTCCATGGCGAGGCGAGCGGCCTGCGCTCCGGCGGCAGGAGAGGGGGTGAAGGCCTTTCACGTCCACCGTACCTCCGCATCGACAGGGATGAGAGGCGCAGACATCGAGCCCCAGCCGAAGAGCGACCCCGATGCGCAGTTTTCGTTTGTCCAATAGGGAACCCGTCGATGACGTTGGGTAAGCGTCGAGCCAAGATCCACTATGCTCGTGTGCTGCCGAAAGCAGGCACGCCAGCCGGTGTTGGTCTAGCTCTGGTTTCATCTTCGAAAACGAGTCGGCGGCCCATATTTCATCCCATTCACGTTGCACAGACATGTCGGACGGAGGGGTAGTTTAGCGTCAGTCCAGAATTCCAGAAGGTCGGCAGTCGGCAGCTCCAGAGAGAGTTCGTTGAAGGGGAGTAGAACCTCTCGGACAAGTTGCCGGCTTCTGGAAATTGAAGAGAAGTGTGCATGTGAAGCCAGATCTTTTGGCGAGCGAAGACCGATCCCGCCGAACCTGACGGGAAGTTTCGCTTGAGTCCAGCCGATTTCGTCAAAAGAGATGTTCAGGACTGCCTCCGTGCAAGATTTCAGTGATTTTTCCAAGTGAGTCAAAGTGTCTGGATGCGAGTAGCATGGCAGGCAGCGGAGCGTGTAAAGAAGTTTCGGCATGTGTATGCTGTTTTTCATAAGGAAGAAAGCGATGTGTGAGTCTAACTCCAATAGACTGCTCGTGAGGTTACGGAATTCAGAGTCCTTCTTCGCCAGATGGGCCTTTAGGCCAGATGGGCTTAAAGGGCATCCGAGGAAGGTTGCTTCTGATGGTTGGATTGTTTGTGCACCAGCGATGAAGCCTTGAATTGTCATGTTGACATTCGGAAAATCCGCCTCATGGTAGTTGAGGTTTAGGATTTCCGATTTATCCACGTTAACGTTCAGTCCAAGGTTGCGCAGAGAAGGGATTAGGCGGGATAGGTCCTCGGTAATGGATTCAACTGAGCCGCCAATGGTGGCGTCGTCCAGATACCATAAATTGAATGGTGAGAGGATTGATCGTACAGCCTCGTCGATTGCTAAGGCGAATAGTAATGGTCCAAGAGGGTCGCCTTGTTGGACTCCTGTTCGAGAACGGATGACTTTATCCCCAAAGATAAGTGAGGTGTCTTCCCCGTACGAGAGGAAGACAAGCTGGGAAATCTCCGGAGCCCTCTCGACGCATGCCTCCATTATACGGTCCCTCCTGACGCTGTTGAAGGCATTACGCAGATCGAGTTTGACAGCCACGTGACGATGGAGTAGAGCGTCCTTTGAAACAAAGAGAGTTCGGGCCGCGTGTACGGCAGCTTCACAGCCGTTTGGGATCCCGACTCCCGTTGAAGTGGAGCTAGTTCGGTGCTGAGGCGTAGACTGGCGTGTCGTGCGGCAGCTTTAGCGGCAAGCCGGCGGAACAAGTTGCCAACAGCGATCGGACGAATACCTCCGTCCTTTTTTCTCTGAATGCCAGTAGATGAGACGAGAAAAGTAGCTTCATGGCAAAATTCGGGATGTTCCCGCTCAGCAACCGGTTTATAAGTGTGGTGATGGCAGTGAGTAGAGTTGGCCTGCCTCGCCTGTCGTTTGAGAAATAAGGTCTTTAAGGTGCCCTGGGCGTAGTCCGTCTAGGCCCCCACAGCTGCTTTTCCCGAAAGATTGAATTGATCGTTTGACTTCCTCGTTGGTCAGAGTCAGAACTGGGATGTCTCTTGGGTTCGTTCAAGGGGTCGGAGTCGACGGGAGGGTCTGGATGTTTGGTTTTCAGTTTGTCGAGAACGTCGGGAGTTGGAAGTACGACCGTGTCGTCGTTCATGACAGTGCGGATAGCAGCTCGGATGTCGCCTTCAGCCAGCTTGCTACTGACACGTTCACTCAAGTTCCGCCCGGAGTTGTAGTCCAGGTTAGGGTGCTTGTTGTCATTCTTCGTGGGTTGTGTGAAGGAAAAGTTTGCGGGAGAAGTCTTTGGTAGAGAGAAGATTTTGCTGATGTTCTGTTTGATTCGTGAGGAGAAAGGTTGTGGATTTTTTTCAGTGCGAATCTGAGTCCCGAGGGTCAGAGGGGCAAAGCTGATGAAGCGGGTCCATGCTTCCCAAGTATTCAACAGAAGCGTATCGTTGATAACATTTGACAGGCACATGGCTGTTTGTATTCGGGCAGATTTAGGAATACGGAGAGGGATTTTTAGAGCCCGGCGGAAGCACGATAATTCGACGAGGAAGGAGTCCACATTTTCGAATGAGTTACTGGCCGTTGTGGGCATGGTCTGGTGGTTAGTGAGTATAGGCCCAGAACGGTGGGGAGAAAGCAGACAGGAAGAGCAAAGCCATCTGGTGATTGCCGAGGCGGCTTTCTTGCTGATTTTGAGGCAGTAGAGATGGAAATAGCCATTGCAAAGGGAGCAGCGAACCCCATTTTTGCCAGGCAAGAAGAAAAACAGACACCGCATGATGAAGTCTCGCGGAGGAAAGTGTAAATGGTTTGGTTTCTTTAACACAGCTGCTATTTTTTTCCAAGTTTCTTGGTCACCATCTTCTCAGGGTTCATCTTCTTTATCTACTTTATCTTCTTCTTTGTCTTCTTTATCAGAACGGCAGGAGAAAAAAACCACCACACAGCACAACACGTGAACGTGAATTATCTATAAATTGACAAATAAAAATAGATTGACAATTACCCAAATACCCATGATTATTTGGGATTAAATATATTCGATAACAAAAATTAAAATCGATGCTAAAGCAGAATGAGCTTTAAAAACCGATTTCATAAATTAAAATAATATTTTAAAATTTATAATTGATATTTTTAGATAATGAGAAAAAATCTAAATGCTTCATAATTTTATTAAAATGTCAAAACAAATATCTTCTGAAGGAGCAAGCCTGTCGCACAGTTCATTTTGATTAGAAGACCTAATTTTAGAGATTAAAACGAAAATAGCAATGAGATCTGTCAAATTATTACCCCCCTCACAACCTAAACCAAATTAGCGTTCAGTATTCATTGATTTTACTTTTCTATTAAGGTCTACTTATAAATTATTTTATGGGATTCAATGGAAATAATATGTCGCGAGCGCCAGCGCGCGACCGAGCGCTAGACGCGACTTTGACAGCTAACAAGCCTATCATCAACAAATATATTTATTAAATTATTTAAAATTTTAACATGATTTAAAATTAAAATTGAAATAACTTAAGTTTTCATTGAATCGACTGATTTCACATTCTCTTGGACTATAGTAAGTTTTCAGGACTTAAGAATAACATATTTCTTGATCTGATATCAATTTTTATAAATGTTTGAGGCAGTTGAGAGAGAGCTTTACCCAGAAATGATAAAAATTGAAGGTATTTTGGTATTTTAGGTAAATTGGGTGATTAAGGTGGTCTCGGATGAAAAACTTTACGTGTGCAACCCAATATAAAGGTTAAACGATAGCCGGTCCAAATTTATTCATTTATAATATTATAGGTAATACAAACAAATTATTTATTAAATTAAAAATATTAATAATTTAAAAAAACAATAATAAAATGCATCCTTGCACGTTTAAATCATGTGACAAGTCATTTACTCGTCCATACAAATTAGAAGCACACATTCGAACACATTTAGACGAAGTAATACTAATTATAACAAAAATTAATAGAGACCATATATCTGCAATATTGACTGGTGTAACGAAGCATATACACGCAAACTACAATTATTAAGACATCAATCCATCAGTCATCCCACCAAACCACAAGAAATTACAAAATTAAAGTTTATTAGCATTTTTAAAATTTAAAGTTGTCCATTCGAGGATTGTAATGCCACTTTTGTGTCTA
>NW_021823661.1:20000-21612 GCF_006345805.1 Octopus sinensis | reverse complement strand
CCCACCACCACGTCACCACCACCACCACTCCACCACCACACCACCACCACCACGATCACCACACCCCCACCTCCACCACCACACCACCTCCACCACCACACCACCACCAAAACGATCCCACCACCACCACCTCCACACACACCCACCACACCACACCACCACCACCACGATCACCACCACCACCACCTCCACCACCACACCACCACCACCACGATCACCACCACCACCACCTCCACCACCACACCACCTCCACCACCACACCACCACCACCACGATCACCACCACCCCCCACCTCCCCACCACACCACCACCACCACCACACCACCACCACCACGATCACCACCACCACCACCTCCACCACCACACCACCACCACCACCACACCACCACCACCACGATCACCACCACCACCACCTCCACCACCACACCACCACCACCACGATCACCACCACCACCACCACCACCACACCACCCTCCCACCACCACCACACACCACGAATCACCCACCACCACCACCTCCACCACCACACCACCACCACCACGATCACCACCACCATCACCATCATCACCACCTCCACCATCATCACCACCTCCACCACCACCACCACCACCACCATCACCACCACCACACCACCACCACCACGATCACCACCACCACCACCATCACCACCATCACCACCTCCACCACCACACCACCACCACCACGATCACCACCACCACCACCACCATCATCATCATGCTGCTTCTTGTCCTTATAAAGAATGACACTGCCACGGTGTTCTGCAAACCGTTTTTCTGTGACCCGGGTAAATTAAGCGTGGAATTAACCGCGCACGGATTATTTATACAACCATCCAACCATTCACCTGTTTAATTGTTGGGCAATCGAAAACCATCAAACCATCAAACCATCAAACCATCAAACCATCAAGCCATCAAACCATCAAGCCATCAAACCATCAAACCATCAAACCATCAAACCATCAAACCATCAAACCATCAAACCATCAAACCATCAAACCATCAAGCCATCAAACCATCAAACCATCCAGCTATCAAACCGTCCGACCGTCAAACCATCAAACCGTTCATTAAGCCAACCGTCCATATTATCCATTCGTCCATTCTGGGGCCACCATTGATGAAAAAGCTTGTAATCAAAAACAACAACAATCACAACAACAACAACGACAACAATAACAATAACAACAACAAACAAAGACGGGACATTATGAAGAATTACAACAACATCAACAATAGTATGAACTAAAACAACAGCCTTTAAAACAAGGACCTCGTCAACAACAATAACAAATAAGACAACAGCTGAATTGCTTTTATCTCTAGAAGCGTCGTTTGGACTAAAAGACAATAAGAAATATTACACACACACACACACACACCAAACACTCGTACGCATATATATATATATATATATATATATATATATATTATATATATATATATAATACATATATGTAGATAAAAACTGTATGCCATATATATTTTACATAAGACATGGGAGTCTATCAGAGACTGACAGACAGACGACAGACAGATAGATAGATAGTAGATAGATAGATAGATAGATAGATAGATAGATAGATAGATAG
>NW_021823661.1:0-17500 GCF_006345805.1 Octopus sinensis | reverse complement strand
ATTTAGATCATCTTTGTTTCCAAGTTCCATTTATTATCGCCAGCTTTACTCATTTTTTTATTCAACAATATTCTTGCATTCTGCGAGATAAATCGTTTCTATGTCAAGCGTTCATCAGGGATTTTTTTTCCTAAACTGTCTCATGTCTCTTAACCCTGATATCTAATTAATGCTAAACAGCCATAAATATTAATTAAGCTTGTCCTCGCAACTAAATCGTTTGTTCTTGAGCTTTCACTCCCTAATTTCACTGAGTTTTTTTCCACTTTCTTTCCTTTTAAATTATTTCATTGACCCATGGACAGTTTTTTATTATTATTTTTTTTCATTAAATCTGAGAAGATTAAAATGATCGAAACAGCTTTATAAAACTGTAAACTCATAAACTCATATCATGTGCACGTATACAGGAAGACATATATACACACGCTCACGCATACATATGTATCTGTGTGTGTATGTGTATATATATGAATACATACATATGTGTGTGTGTGTGTGTATTACTCTTAAACAAGAATGTTTGTTGACTGTGAAAGCTGGCCGAAACGTCGAAGTCACAGTCAACAACATTCCTGTTTAAGAATAATAAATTAATACTCTACAAAAGTATAGAATAACCTATCAGATTGATGTAAAAGTATAGAGTAAGCTATCAGATTAAGGCGGCGAGCTGGCAGAAACGTTAGCACGCCGGGCGAAATGCGTAGCCGTATTTCGTCTGCCGTTACGTTCTGAGTTCAAATACCGCCGAGGTCGACTTTGCCTATCATCCTTTCGGGGTCGATAAATTAAGTACCAGTTATGCACTGGGGTCGATGTAATCGACTTAATCCGTTTGTCTGTCCTTGTTTGTCCCCTCTACGTTTAGCCCCTTGTGGGCAGTAAAGAAATATATCAGATTGATGTAAAATTGTTTTTATTATAACTAAACATTAAAAAAAAACATATATATATATATATCGTTTTGGGATTTGGTTTGCAAGATTCTTTATGTGAGTTCGTGTGTCGAAGCATATTTTGTTGTGTCTGGGGAGAGTCATTCTCTTTTAGTCCTTATTATTTGACACACTCACCGGTAAAGTTTCCACTCATTTACTTATTTATGTTTTCCTAAAATTTTCGTTGCGTCTTGCAACCTTTTCAATGGTCGTTGACTCTTGAACGACTATTGAAAAGGTTGCAAAGCACAACGAAAATTTTGGTGAAAATAAATGAATGAATGGCTGTGTGGTAAGTAGCTTGCTTACCAACCACATGGTTCCGGGTTCAGTCCCACTTCTACTATAGCCTCTGGCCGACCAAAGCCTTGTGAGTGGATTTGGTAGGCGGAAACTGAAAGAAGCCCATCGTATATATGTATATATGTGTGTGTGTGACTGATTGTTCCGCCACCCAACATCGCTTGACAACCGATGCTGGTGTGTTTACGTCCCCGTAACTTAGCGGTTCGGGAAAAGAGACCGATAGAATAAGTACTAGGCTTACGAAGAATAAGTCCTGGGGGGTCGATTTGCTCGACTAAAGGCGGTGCTCCAGCATGGCCGCAGTCAAATGACTGAAGCGAGTAAAAGAGTAAAAGAGAGTGGAAACTTTACCGGTGCGTGTGTTAAATAATAAGGCGCTAAAAGAGAATGACTCTCCCCAGACGGCGGCGAGCTGGCAGAAACGTTAGCACGCCGGACGAAATGCGTAGCCGTATTTCGTCTGCTGTTACGTTCTGAGTTCAAATTCCGCTGAGGTCGACTTTGCCTTTCATCCATTCGGGGTCGATTAAATAAGTACCAGTTACGCACTGGGGTCGATATAATCGACTTAATCCCTTTGTCTGTCCTTGTTTGTCCTCTCTGTGTTTAGCCCCTTATGGGTAGTAAAGAAATAAGTATTTATATGTGCATACATGTACGAATACATATATGTATGTGGGTTATGCATGTTATATATATACATGTGTATGTAAGTGTGTATATGCACGTGCACACATACACTCACACACACACAGATACACACACATACACCACCTACTCACAGACACAAACGGGACGGGTGCATACGTTGTCATTGAGATTGCTTTGACTTCACATAAACTAATATTTCAACGTGTCTCCGTCTGATCAGTTTTTGTGTCGTTCGCTCTGTTTTTTATAAATACATAACACCTCTCTGTCTCTCTCTCTTTTCCTTACACTCTCTCTGTCTCTTTGTCTCATTCTCTCTCTCCTCCCCCTCTCTTTCCTTCTCTCTCTCTCTCTGTCTCTCTTATGACCATCAAACGTCGCTGAGATTAAGATCCAGCTATCAGAGATGGCGGTAAACTTTACATCTTTGACACCAAAGCTGTTTAAGTCACTCCGCAGCCTCACACCGTCCGCCTGCAGAAATGCATGAACGTCACAACTTCACATTTGTTCCTGTTTGTTTCCTAGTTAAACAACAATCCCATCCACCATGCCCCCACCCCACCCCACCCCATTTCCGACCCTAACCACAACAACTACCCTCAC
This sequence comes from Octopus sinensis, assembly GCF_006345805.1. NCBI lineage: Eukaryota > Metazoa > Mollusca > Cephalopoda > Octopoda > Octopodidae > Octopus > Octopus sinensis. The sequence continues at coordinate 14,996 of NW_021823661.1, read as the reverse complement.
ATCTTAGATTTAATATTCAAGAGAACATCTACCCGGTCATTTGACCTGCTAGAAATAGCAGCCAAATCAAATCAACACCACTACTACCACTACTACTACTACTACTGCTGCTGCTGCGCTGCTACTATTACTACTACTACTACTACTACTACTACTACTACTACTACTACTACTACTACTACTGCATATACTACTACTATTACTACTACTACTGCTGCTACTACTACTACAACTACTTCTACTACTACTACAACTACTACTACAACAACAACTACTACTACTACAACTACTACTACTACTACAACTACTACTACTACTACTACAACTACTACTACTACTACAACTACTACTACTACTACTACAACTACTACTACTACCACAACTACTACTACTACTACTACTACAGCTACTACTACAACTGCTACTACTACAACTACTACTACAGCTACTACTACTACTACCACAACTACTACTACTACTCCTACTACTACTACTACTACTACTACTCTGCGCTATGTCCCCCCACCCCAGCTCACATAAAATGTTATCGTGTCCCAGCATGCATCTATCTCTACACGGTTACCGTTATTTATTTGGCTGACAATGTCTTTGAATCGAGCAGTCTCGATTTTTCCTCTTTGTCTCTCTCTCTCTCTCTCTCTCCCTCACACTCCCTCTTTGTCTCTCTCTCTCTCTCCCTCACACTCCCTCTTTGACTCTCTCTCTCTCTCTATTTCTCTCCCTCTCTCTCTCTCTCTTTCAATTTCTATGTCTAGACGTCTGTGACTGTATTTCTGTATTTCTGTACGACAGTTATTCAATACGTCTGTCCGTATGTCTGCCTGTATCTTTGCATAAATTTTGTGTCAGCTGGGATTTTTTTCATGTTTGTATGTCTGGCTGGCTGTCTGGATGTCTGTCTGCCTGTACGCCTGTATGTGTGTGTCCTTGTATGTGCTTTGTGTATGCCTGTGTGCCTGTATGTCTGTGTGTCTGTGTCTTTATGCTGTGTGTGTCTTTATCAGCTTTCATTCGGCTATGCGTCTGTCTATGTACCTATTTCTTTATTGCCCACAAGGGGCTAAACACAGACGGGACAAACAAGGACAGACAAACGGATTAAGTTGATTATATTGACCCCAGTGCGTAACTGGCACTTAATTTATCGACCCCCAAAGGATGAAAGGCAAAGTTGACCTCGGCGAAATTTGAACTCAGAACGTAACGGCAGACGAAATACCAATTTCTTTACTACCCACAAGGGGCTAAACACAGGGGACAAACAAGGACAGACAAACGGATTAAGTCGATTATATCGACCCCAGTGCGTAACTGGTACTTAATTTATCGACCCCGAAAGGATCAAAGGCAAAGTCGACCTCGAATCTGTCGTCTGCCTGTCTGTCTGTCTGTATGTATGTATGTATGTATGTATGTATGTATGTATGTATGTATGTATGTATGTATGTGTGTAATTGTTCAGTTTTATTTCAAGATTCCTTGCCAATAGAGAAAGAGCTGGTTTCTAACCTAGATCCAAGGCTCCTTCATTAGAATTTCAACATCAACAACAGGGTATTCGTGTATGTATGTATGTATGTATGTATGTATGTATGTATGTAGGTATGTATGTATGTATATGTGCAGATCTGTATGTTTTGTTTTGTGTGTGTCTTCTCATGAATATACTTGCATGTCTAGACATATTCATATATATATATATATAATGATTAACTTCTAGAAAATTTTACGTTGAAAATGGTTTAAGAATCACAGACGTAGATGGAGATGTACTGAATGATGCAACCCCAAAAGATCTTGATGAATTTTAAATCTGTTAACGATGCTCAACACATCTGTTATTTATGAATGTAATATATAGATGTATTAACACAGTTCTATGTTCGTTTGTAACCAAAATCTTCGTTTGACCCCGACTAAACACTGATCTTCTTTTATGTTGAAACATAAATCATTACACAGGTCAGATATAAATATAAACCTTTTGTGTAAGCAATACATTTGTGAAAAGGGCGGACTTTGTCTCACAAGCAGTAAATGCGGTTGGATTGACCTGAGAATTTGCACACCTATGTTAAAAGTGCTGGGGAGTTTGCATGGCAACTTTGAGTTTGCTTGATAGAAAGGCGTGGCCTCTAGGGCAGAATTCCTCAACTTTAAAATGTGGCCCGAGTAGATCCGAAAGAAATCGGATTATAATACTAGTATATATATATAGGGCTCGAAACGTTAAAGACTTTTTCACTTCCCGAGCGTTAAACTAATACATCTGTTTGTTGTCTACACCACCTGTTTTCGTCTGTTTTTTTTTGTTGTGAATTCTCCCGATATATATATATATATATATATATACAGGTCTTCGTCGACTTATGACCACAATTGGTTCCAATTGACTGGTGGTAAGTCGGCCTATATGCCTACATAGCTTTGTTGTATATTTTTACATTCTTAACCCTTTAGTGTTTAAACCGGCCATATCTGGCCCAGATATTCTACATGTTTTACATTCAAACTGGCAATATCTAGCCTCTCCCACCTAACTTACATTGACATTCTGAAAATAAACAATCACATCATTGAAACCTCAAAGCTATAAGATAATGCATGATTAATTCAAAACAATTTGAGTGAAAAATTATTACATTTAACAGAGTAATCTGAACACTAAAGGGTTAAGGTACATTCTCAGGTAAAAGTCACACACAGCATTCTGAATTATACTACAACAGCGTTATTTGTGCGGAGCCTCAACTAGTTGTCTAATAAACAAATACGAGGTTGCCCCGATGTCTCCGCGATAGGATATTCATTCAACACTTGGGATACCCACAGCTGCGATCGAAAACCAACATTAATACAGTACAATAATTACAATCACCGGTAGACGGATTAAGAAAAATCCGGTGTACATATATATATATATATATATATATATATAATAATAATAATAATAATAATAATAATAATAATAATAATAATAATAATAATAAATGCTCTGATGTAGTACCAGGCAGTGGCTCTCGTGGCTTCTGATCTTAACTGATTGGAAGTGTTATCATGTACATTGTTTTGTCTTGGTATAAAAGATGGGCTACAGCAAATATTCTGCTCAATACCACAGATTTGCTTGTCGGTTGTTTGACCGTAACCAGTTGAGCATGTCCCTTAGTGGCTGACGATATGTGCATCTCTGATCACGATCAGAAATAGTAGGGGAGCATCATAGCCATGTGTTGAGAGAGAGATTCTTTGGGGTTTGAATAATTCGCCCCGGGAAACATGGGTGTTTCGTTCAACATTCTTAAACAATCCTCATTCAGGGACCTTTTGAGTGAGATGGGTTACTCGATCAGAAGAAAATTCTAACTGGGCCCCACCTTCAAGGTCATAACGCTGTTTATCTTCATCTGAGATCACCATGTCGCGCACATATGGGTTGTGATGCATGTGCCTAGTGGACCCTTATCAGACGGGTAGTCATGATGGGTATACTGGGCTTCGTATATTTTACCCCAGTGTCACTTTGATGGCATGCTCTGCTCTCTCACTCAATAATAATAATATTAGGGAATAAATTATTATTCCATCCTTACAAGTAAAATCCAGTATAATAATAATATTAGACCGAATTTCGTAATATATAATATATGTACATAACTAATCTAAATTGTAATAATCTTACTTTTCAATATTACATATTATCAAAATTTTAGATTAGTATTTTGTATAGTATATATCTCATAGTATGGTTTTGGACGGGTTATTCATTGACTGAATTGTGGAATGGTAGTTCGTCTCTAAATTGTATATATGTATATATATATATATATATATATATATATACCTGCAATATATGGCTAATAGGTTAAATGAGACATACCTATCTTCATGGCCGAAACAGCTGTCAGTTATAATGTATATGTATTTTTATATCTTGTTATATTTATTTAGTTATATCTCACCATATTGATTGTAATTATTGTACTGTATTAATGTCTAATTTCATTGCTATTGTGTAGTGTTTTAATAAAGTATATGATTCGGTATTATCTGATAGTTGAGGATTGATTTAGATATATTTCTCCATTTTCTCATTTTGTATATATACATGTATGTATAACGATGTATATGTTAGTGGATTTATAACTATGCACATGAACGAATGTATATTTTTGACTATGTGTGTGTATATATGTAACTAATTTTGGTTCTTTTTCTCTCTTCCAGACCGTGGTTCTCCACCAACAACTCATGCACCCACATGGAAGTTCTGGAGAAGGTTGTCCTCTAGAAGGAACGCAAATGATAAGAAAGGCGGCGATAGGGGGGAATACGGTGGCAGTCTTCTTGTGAGCCATTCGGATGGCCGCGGAAGGCGCGAATGTATTCTCAAAGAAACTATACGTCTCTCTAATGGTGTATCTAACGAAGAAGACGACCATCTCGAAGACCTCCCCGATGTTCTTGATAACAATGCTCTGCGACGGTCGCAGTCATTGAAGCCTCCACCAAAACCTCCTAGATTGTTCTTGATGCGTTCGACTTCGATTACGAATCATAGAAACTCGATAACGCCGTCTTCGTCGCGGAACTCGTTTCTCATGTCCCCGAGCACGAATTCCAAGGAGGAAGCAATTATCAAATTTCCTATTAACATTGAAAACGGGCGCTTTTTGAACAACTCTCCGTACAACGGAACCATTCCTTCCCCCAAGAACCCAGAAGCTGTGGGTCAAATGACTCCAGATTTAACGACCAAATCTATTCGCAGAGAAAAACGTATCAAATATTCGGCAAACGGCAATCCGATGCGTATCAAAATGGACTTGCCTGCTTCAGGCCAACTGCAAAATGCCCGTGACAAGATCACCCGGCATGGCATTATATTACATTGCCTTACTGATTTATTATGTCAGCGGTTGAGACCGGTGGACCTTATCGAAAATATGTACAAGGAACATGTGATAACCACAGGCGACCTACAAGCATTCCACGGTCATCCAGACCAGAGATTGGTCTGTGAGAGCTTAGTGAACAATGTATCTCGAGGAGACAGCCAACAGTACGAGTCTTTCTGTAACGTCCTTCGCAATACGGACGGCTATAGAGATATTTCCGATATTCTGGACGCTATGACTCGGATATCGTTTATGATTTCCGATATTCCCAGTTCAGATCAGGAAGACAATGTCCTTGCTGATGAAACAACGATGAAGTTTGACGTAGGTTTCTATGACGATTCGATCCGTCAACTGAAGCCTGTCGTTGAGCTTGAGCGTATCAAAGACGTCAATGGTAAATGGGGGTTACACAACTCCAACTCTTGCTCGTCACAGATATCTTCTAGTTTCCTATCGAAGGACCAACAAAATAACACAACAGACATTAACGGCAATGGAAAAACTAATTTAGTACCAATGATGACGGTCAGTATTCTTGGACACAATCTACAAGGTAAACGTGCCATGGTTCTGGCCGAAGTTCTTCACAGGTACAATTGTATTCTTGAACTGTGCCTTGGCAAGACACAGTTGACAGGTTCGGACATTGGTTTGTTGTCCATACCTTTGCAAAAAAATAACAGTTTAACTGTTTTGGATGTACGACTTAACAATATTGGAAACGAGGGAGCTACAATGATTGGCAACGCCCTGGAACAGAACTCCACTCTTAGACAGCTAAATCTATCGTCAACAGGTAACTTTCAGTTTAATTATCAATCTTTTATTCATTTCCGTCTCCCTCTGATGTATTTGCATTTTTAACAAAGCCAGTCCGTAAGAGATGTTATCTCGGGACAAATACTGTAGTAACTGGCCTATCGACGGTGTATATACATTAAGTATGATACATAGATGGCTATTTCAATTAATCACTGCCTCTAATAAGAGTACCGGGTTTTTATCCATTTGCTTTACTGTACACCCGTGTCCTTTGTTTTCAGTGTCTTAATGGTTTGACTTTAAAAAAAAACTCCCCGTTGATACCCAAAGCGACTCTAATATAGTTAAAGACTACCATCGTGGGGCAATTCATGTCATTTAATGAGATTTGGTAGGAATAATTTCAAAGGACTCGTCTTTGAGTGGCTATGTGGTAAGTAGCTTGCTAACCAACCACATAGTTTCGGGTTCAGTCCCACTGCGTGGCACCTTGGGCAAGTGTCTTCTACTATAGCCTCGGGCCGACCAATGCCTTGTGAGTGGATTTGGTAGACGGAAACTGAAAGGAGCCCGTCGTATATATGTATATATATATATATATATATATATATATATATGTGTGTGTGTGTGTGTGTGTGTGTGTGTGTGTGTGTGTGTGTGTGTGTGTGTGTTTGTGTATCTGTGTTTGTCTCCCCAACATCGCTTGACAACTGATGCTGGTGTGTTTACATGCCCGTAACTTAGCTTTTCGGTAAAATAGACCGATATAATAAGTACTTGGCTTACAAATAATAAGCCCTGGTTTCGATTTGCTCGACTAAAGGCGGTGCTCCAGCATGACCACAGTAAAATGACTGAAACAAGTAAAAGAATAAAAGAGTCGTTAGCATGCTGCCTTGGGTATTGAAAGTGTTTTACGTAGGATGTGTGCGGTGTCTAGTAGTGCTATTTTTTGTATGTTATATACACTTGTAAGTCCTGTTTTCTTTTTTGTTATGTATTTGTCTGAATGTTTTTTTTATCATACCTAATGCACCTACTATGATAGGAATCGTTTCTGTTTTTAGACTCCACATTCGAGTTACCTCTATTTTTGTAGTTTGAAAGTTTCTCCGTTTCTTTTAGAAAAACATTGTCATCTGTTGGTATTGAGACATCGATTAGAAAGCATTTTTTTTTGGTAATCTCTGATAACTATATCCGGCCTATTAGCTTTAAATTCTGTGTTTATTGGCATATCCCAGAGTATGGTAGCTTTATTATTATTATTATTATTATTATTATTATTATTATTATTATTATTATTATTATTATTATTCAGTAGTTTTATTTTTATATCGTGCTTTCACTTCACTACCAAGCGCAGCTCTGTGTGTCTTGGGTATGTGCTGTGGTTTGTTGTGATGCTCTTATGGTTACTGTATTGAAAGTGTTTTGCGTAGGATGTGTGCAGCGCCCAGTACTGCAATTTTCTGTGTGTTGTATATATTTGTAAGTCCTGGTGTTTTTGTTATGTATTTGTCTGAATATTTTATTATTATTATTTGTTTTGTTGTCTGTCCAGAAATCTCAGCACTTGTCTGAGAATCAACTACGGTATTCCAAGCCTTCCGCAGACAGGGTTTTGACAACAGATGGCCCGCTTGACCATATTACAATGCGTCTCTTCGGCAAGATGCGAAACATCGGATGCTCCAATCTGATCAGACGATAACTGGTTAAGATACAACGGTCAGACGGTAACAAATAACCGGGGCTGATTAACGCGTTCGCCATAACTGTCCAAAAAATTTCCGCGATATCTTCCGCTGGATCCATTTCTGAATGAGACTAGCGTTTCTGCTCATAACGTCGTCCCAGTTCCTAGCCGTCTCAGCATGTAGTTCGAACCCGCCTCCCTTCATCAAGTCTGTTAACAGAACCTCCTACATAGTTAATTTTCTACATTGACTAACACAGGATGTCTTCTCCAGGTGCCCAGCTGCAAGTCTAGTCAACGTTTGCTTTTATAGTTCCTTCTTCTTTCCTTCTCGAGCCATGCCTGGCTCATTAGGGCCGGTTTCCCGGTTTCCTTGGCATATAGGTTTCCCACCTGGACGGGACGCCGGTCCGTCGCAAGTGAACTCCAAGATGCAGGAGGAAAGAGTGAGAGAAAGTTGTGGCGAAAGAGTCAGCAGAAGTTCACCATTACCTTCTACCGGAGCCGCGTGGAGCTTTGGTGTTTCGCTCATAAACACACACATCGCCAGGTCTGAGATTCGAACCTGCAATCCCTCGACCGCGAGTCCGCTGCTCTAACCACTAGGCCATGTGCCTCCACTTGCTTTTATAGTGCTGCTCCTGGACCGAGACTATGAATCAAAACGGTTCTAATAGTGGCCATCTAGCCTTATAATCGAACAGGTACCATTGGACATTGAAGCGGCCCAGTCTTTGAAAAACGAACACCGGCTGCATTGAGGAGCGCTACTAAATACCGATGGGCGATCATATTCACATGTTTTGGATTTATCAAACTGGATGAAAGCCCAACGGATTTATCACCCATCCTCTCTGCACTATATCGCATGAGATAAATATTATCGCTAATTGCGCAAGTCTTTACTCTTTTACTCTTTTACTCTTTTACTTGTTTCAGTCATTTGACTGCGGCCATGCTGGAGCACCGCCTTTAGTCGAGCAACTCGACCCCGGGACTTATTCTTTGTAAGCCCAGTACTTATTCTATCGGTCTCTTTTGCCGAACCGCTAAGTGACGGGGACGTAAACACACCAGCATCGGTTGTCAAGCAATGCTAGGGGGACAAACACACACACACACACACACACATACATACATATATACGACAGGCTTCTTTCAGTTTCCGTCTACCAAATCCACTCACAAGGCATTGGTCGGCCCGGGGCTATAGCAGAAGACACTTGCCCAAGATGCCACGCAGTGGGACTGAACCCGGAGCCATGTGGTTGGTTAGCAAGCTACTTACCACACAGCCACTCCTGCGCCTCTTCTCGCTCTTGACTACATTCCTGCCAAACGCCAACCTCTTTGCAAGCACTTAAGCCAAAATCATAATCTTTGCATTCAACAGAGTTATAAACCAGAGATTTTCGACGATGCCCTCCCCGCCTTGTTTGCATGTTTCCTCACCAGCCCCACCATTTCCCGCTAACACAGATGTGAACGTTTCCTGTCTCTCTCTCTCTCTTTACTCTTTTACTTGTTTCAGTCAGTTGACTGCGGCCATGCTGGAGCACCGCCTTTAGTCGAGCAACTCGACCCCAGGACTTTTTCTTTGTAAGCCCAGTACTTATTCTATCGGTCTGTTTTGCCGAACCGCTAAGTGACGGGGACATAAACACGCCAGCATCGGTTGTCAAGCAATGCTAGGGGGACAAAAACAGACACAGAAAATACACGCACACACACACACACACACACACACACACACACACCACACACAACAAACACCACACCACACACACACACATATTATATATATAATATATATATGAGTGGATTTGGCAACGGAAACTGAAAGAAGCCCGTCGTATATATATATATTATATATATTATATATATACATATATACGACGGGCTACTTTCAGTTTCCGTTTGCCAAATCCACTCACAAGGCTTTGGTCGGCCCGAGGCTATAGTAGAAGACACTTGCCCAAGGTGCCACGCAGTGGGACTGAACCCGGAACCATGTGGTTGGTAAGCAAGCTACTTACCACACAGCCACTCCTGCGTCTGTTGCTAGTTATGTTAGATACCTACCAAGAGAGAAGCTAACAAGCATGATATGTATCCATAAAACTCGTGGGATATCCCATCTTAACTAGATGTTACCCCCTCACACAATCACTCCCCATCGACTGTATTCTAGCTGCAGTTATTGTTTTTTTTTTTACACAGGCGTGGCTGTGTGGTAAGTAGCTTGTTTACCAACCACATGGTTCCGGGTTCAGTCCCACTGCGTGGCACCTTGGGCAAGTGTCTTCTACTATAGCCTCGGGCCGACCAAAGCCTTGTGAGTGGATTTGGTAGACAGAAACTGAAAGAAGCCCGTCGTATATATGTATATATATCTATGTGTGTTTGTGTGTCTGTGTTTGTCCCCCTAGCATTGCTTGACAGCCGATGCTGGTGTGTTTATGTCCCCGTTACTTAGCGGTTCGGCAAAAGAGACCGATAGAGTAAGTACTGGGCTTACAAAAGAATAAGTCCCGGGGTCGAGTTGCTCGATTAAAGGCGGTGCTCCAGCATGGCCGCAGTCAAATGACTGAAACAAAAAGAGTAAAGAGTAAGTAAGACTCATCTTTTTGTACAAAGAACACGGATCGGCCTCCAAGGAGGGAATGAATGTTTACGACTGTTTTCGGTCTACCACTACTCACGAAACATTTGAGACAAATACTTTATTAGCGATTTCGTTCGTTTATTGAAATTGTCAAGACGAGATTAAATCATTTTGATATTGATTTTGTCTCGATGAGTACGAAAAAATAAAGGAAGGCCTAATACAGGATTATCCAAAATTCTGACCGCCTCCTTTTTCTCAATATACAATATCTGTACATCACTCCAAACACTCTATACATGTGTGTGGAGGCGCAATGGCCCAGTGGTTAGGGCAGCGGACTTGCGGTCATAGGATCGCGGTTTCGATTCCCAGACCGGGCGTTGTGAGTGTTTATTGAGCGAAAACACCTAAAGCTCCACGAGGCTCCGGCAGAGGATGGTGGTGATCCCTGCTGTACTCTTTCACCACAACTTTCTCTCACTCTTACTTCTTGTTTCTGTTGTACCTGTATTTCAAAGGGCCGGCCTTGTCACTCTCTGTGTCACGCTGAATATCCCCGAGAACTACGTTAAGGGTACACGTGTCTGTGGAATGCTCAGCCACTTACACGCTAATTTCACGAGCAGGCTGTTCCGTTGATTCGGATCAACCGGAACCCTCGTCGTCGTAACCGACGGATTGCTTCCAATATATAAATGTGTATGTATGAATGTATTTATACATATAGATGTCTAAGGCGGCGAGCTGGCAGAAACGTTAGCGCGCCGGGCGAAATGCTTAGCGGTATTTCGTCTGTCGTTACGTTCTGAGTTCAAATTCCGCCGAGGTCGACTTTGCCTTTCATCCTTTCGGGGTCGATAAATTAAGTACCAGTTACGCACTGGGGTCGATGTAATCGACTTAATACCTATGTCTGTCCTTGTTTGTCCCCTCTGTGTTTAGCCCCTTGTGGGTAATAAAGAAATAGGTATTTCGTCTGTCGTTACGTTCTGAGTTCAAATTCCGCCGAGGTCGACTTTGCCTTTCATCCTTTCGGGGTCGATAAATAAAGTACCAGTTTCGCACTGGGGTCGATGTAATCGACTTAATCCGTTTGTCTGTCCTTGTTTGTCCCCTCTGTGTTTAGCCCCTTGTGGGTAATAAAGAAATAGGTATTTCGTCTGTCGTTACGTTCTGAGTTCAAATTCCACCGAGGTCGACTTTGCCTTTCATCCTTTCGCGGTCGATAAATAAAGTACCAGTTTCGACTTAATCCGTTTGTCTGTCCTTGTTTGTCCCCTCTATGTTTAGCCCCTTGTGGGCAGTAAAGAAATATATACGTACAGATGTGTATGTGTGCATGTATGTATGAACGTTTGTATCTGTATGTATACGGGATGCATGTATCTATGTTTTGTTGGTGGATACATGCTGATAGGCTCATAACACAACAGATAACCCACGGATTACTGCAATCTGCTCATTAAATCCAGACAAACACCAAACACACGTCCGAATATCGTAAACACAGCAAACTTACTAAACGAACGAAATCGCTAATAAAGAATTATCCCAAATTCTGACTGCCTCTTTTTTCTCACACACAAGGTACAGGAAACCTATATATACACCTTTGTGGAGGCGCAATGGCCAGTGGTTAGGGCAGCGGACTCGCGGTCGTAGGATCGCGGTTTCGATTCCCAAACCGGGGAGTGTTTATTGAGCGAAAACGCCTAAAGCTCCACAAGGCTCCGGCAGGGGATGGTGGTGATCCCTGCTGTACTCTTTCACCACAACTTTCTCTCCTCTTACTCCTGTTTCTGTGTGTACCTGTATTTCAAAAGGCCGGCCTTGTCACTCTCTGTGTCACGCTGAATATCCCCGAGAACTATGTTAAGGGTACACGTGTCTGTGGAGTGCTCAGCCACTTACACGTTAATTTCACGAGCAGGCTGTTCCGTTGATCGGATCAACCGGAACCCTCTTCGTCGTAACCGACGGAGTGTTCCTACCTATATACACCATTCTGCTTAAATAATGGAACTGCAACTACAATATCCTTACGTATATCAATTCTATTTTCATTCCTTCACTTTCCTCTGTATTTCATACCTTCTCTACAATAATTATTGCTCAAACATTTTCTCGCACCGTCTCTGATGAAGGGATATATAAACTATCCCGGAAACAGCTGTAAGACTTTCTCTTTATAAATGTTCTGAGAACTATTCGCAGCCTTGATTTTTTTTTACCTGATTCTGTTAATATATACATATATATACATCTATATACATATATATATATATATATATATATATATACTATATATATATATATATATATATATATATATATTCACATACACACACACACACAATATATAATATATACACATACACACACAAAACATATATATATATAATATATAAAACTACATATATATATATAAACTACCAGCCCATTTTTAATTTATATCCGTCAGTTTATATGTCCTTATATGGCATTCTATCTCACTGCCTGTCTGTCTGTTTGTCTCCCTATTTATGTTTCTATCAATGTGCCTCTCTGTCCATTTGTCAAGTCATATCTCACTTCCTTGTGGTACTGTGATACCATTTCTCTGCGCATGTGTGTGTGTTTTATCTAAATGACTTGTCTTTTTATCCATCCCTATATCTGCCTCACACTCTTTCACTACCATCATCACCATCTCCACCATCTCCACCACCACTACAACCATTATCATCGTCGTCATCATCATCATCATCATCATCATCCCATCGTTATCTTAAACAACAATCTGCACCCCCTCCACTACTCGATCCTACCCATAGTTTAAACTCGTTCACGTCATGGGGCCAGAGGCTAGCAGCCAAACAGCCGCCATTGTATCTCTATATTCAAGACAAAAGTTCTCTATTATCATCTGATAGTCATGTTGTGAGCTCAGCATATTCAATGAGTCAGAAAGACATAAGATCCCTTCTTTTTTTTTACAAATTAGGGGCTGTGAACCTTTAAATAAATTAAGGGGAAATGAAATCTGAAGATCATCTTTCTTTCTTTTTCTTTTTTCTTGGGAAAAGAAAAACAAACAAGATGGTGTCTTATTTTCTTTATTGTGACAAATTTATTTTAACATGGTGTATATGGACTTGACGTTTAATTAGTTACCAGGGGTTTCATGCGATATTCTACAGAACCACCGGGTACACTTCCGGGTTTCCGAGGTGTGTATCACGTTACCTTTGGGTAGGGCGGGTGTAGAATTGTGGAGAAATTCTTATTTTAAGAATGATAGAAATTATAATTATTGATTTTAGGTTTTGGCACAAGGCCAGCAATTTTGGGAGAAGAGTAAGTCGATTACATTTCAAAGCCAGTGCTCAGCTGGTACTTAATTTATCGACCTTCGAAAGGATGAAAGGCAAAGTCGACCTCGGCGGAATTTGCACACGCCAGTAGGCTGCAATCTGACGCCGAGCGTTAAAACACCTGAAAGTCGTAGACAGGCGAGATAACTCACTCCAAATCCCATTCAGGTGCGATGGACATCGAATGTTTCGACATTTTTGTGGCTTATCAACATCACGTACCTGAACCGAATTGGAGGCCGCTAAGTTTAAAGACGTTTTTAGATTAGACATGCCCTTTAATTATTCTATAATTTACAACCTCATTAATTATTCTATAATTTACAACCTCTTCTGGATTGACCGTCTGCAGTCCCACCCACCTTACATTTTTGAAAATTTGATTCTAATTAGAAATTTCACTTGCTTATGAACTGTTGTTTCATCAACAAATCGCTGCTCATTTGTTCATATGGTAAACCTGATGAGTTGAGAGTTCCGTAATGTGTTATATAATCTTATGGATGTTGTGCACACTATATACCTGGCTGTGCCCATATTTCCGTCACAATAAAAACTCTAAACAAAACAATTGTAACAGTACCAGGTAACCATTCGCCTGTTTTTATTATGTTTTTACGGCACGCAACCTTTTAGCATTTTAACCGGCCAATTCCAGCCGAAATATTCTACCTGTTTTAAGTTTAAACTTGCCAGATCTGACTTCTCACACCTACCCTATAATGTCATTATAAAAATAAACAACCACATCATTGAAATATCAAAGCGTGATTAATTTAAAATAATGTAAATTTATGAGCATTACATTTGAGAGAGTAAATCTGAATGATGAAAGGTTAAAGTGTGATGGGATTCGCTTTCATAGAAGCCGATCTTTAATGTAGGCCCACTTTAATATATACATACACAAACACACACATACATAAGCATGTATATACGCATATTACACACACATATATATTATCTTCTACTTATTTCAGTTATTAGATTGTGGTCATACTGGAGCACAGCCTTCAAGACTTTTTAGGCGAACGAATCGACCCCAGTACTTTTTTTGGATCTTTTCTATTCTGAAGCCAGTTTTTTCAAATTTTTCCTACTGAACCAAACAATTTGAAACTTCGTATACTGGTAGAATGTGTCAAAAGTAAACTTAATTGTAAACCAGAATGAAAACGGAATTGTAACTTCTAAGTTTAACGTTGTTTAATAATTAGAATTTTAACCAATGATATTGCGTCATTCGGCTTTATTTTATTTACTCCGTCTCGACCACCAATTTGGTGACGTATTAAACATCTTAATGTAAACAAGCCGCATGTCTCCGTGAAATCTCCTTCTAATTATTTAACATACTCATGTTCCAGGATCCTATAGTCAGCCACCTTCTAATAAACAATATATTAAAACTAGTTAATAAGCCACATGTATAAATTGAAAATGTTTCCATTCTGTTAGTACTTGCTTTCGTTTGCTATTAAGAAGTGGCATCTCAGTGACGAGGCTTCTAACACGATTTCGTTTCTAAGCTAATGCGTTTCATTTCACTTATTGTATTTATTTGTGCAAAAGGCAAGAAATTTAATATTAAAAAAGCAAAGAGCTGGCAGAAACGTTAGCACGCCGGGCGAAATGCGTAGCCGTATTTCGTC
>NW_021823660.1:17500-21509 GCF_006345805.1 Octopus sinensis | reverse complement strand
AAGAATAAGAAGAAGAAGAAGAAGAAGAAGAAGATAAGAAGAAGAAGACAGAATAGAAGAAGAAAAGAAGAAGTGCCCCGATGCAACACCAGGCACTGACTCTCATGGCATCTGATCTTAACTGATTGGAAGTGTTATCATGTACAGTGTTTTGTCTTGGTATAAAATGATGGGCTACAGCAAATATTCACGCCGCCATCTCTTCAGTTATCCGGCCATCTCTTCAATTATCCGGCAAGCTACTTACCACAATGCCACTCCTACGGTAGAAGAACCAACATCAAATTGTTGATATTCCTGTTCATCCTGATGATGGGGATGGAATCGCGGCAGTGAACTCCCGACATGGGCATAGATGTGTTTGACATGATTTTGTGGAACCCTCTTGCGCTCCTGGACGCCAACCTACCATGGTTTTTATGAAATGAACTTTTTTGACATATTTTTAATTGAGGGGAGTAAAAAAAATTTAGGCGATTCATATTTTAGTCGCATGGCACACTTTACATTTTTAGTTGATTGTATATACTTACTTGATAGTCTGTTCTATATCGTTTTCTATTTTCTGTGTTTTTTTATATGTATACTTTATATATTAAAGGCCATGGTAATATTTATATATCATCAAATGTATTGAAGCGTGGTGTTATATAATGTTGTTGACTCGAATCTGATGTTTCTTCTCATATCAATGTTTATATATGTGTGTGTGTATGTGTGTGTGTGTATCAATTTATCTAACTATATATACATATATATATAATAATATATATATATATATATATATATATATTATATATACAGCCTCCTTCCGACATAAGGAAAAAAAGCAAAGCTACTCAGATGGCTGGCCACGTAAGAAGTTTGAATCTGATGCAACACAACATGTGTTTAAGTGGAAAACAATTGAAAAATCCACACCTTATCTTAATAGATGAAATAACTCTAGATTTGAATTTTTCAGTGGTTGTAAACATATCTCTAATTATATTGCGAAGAACTGGATGTTGTATTTAAGAGAATGACCACCTGTGTTTTCACGGTGAAGTAATTGAATATCTATAGACAAGTGGTTCCTCCTTCATAAGATGATAATAATGGGATATAATGGGAGCAAGGAGTGCCGTACATTTTCTGAAATACGTCAAAAGACAATATAAGATAAAGAGTACAAATTGCAAACAAAATACACATCAGTGGGATTGGCCGCAGACTTAATTCCAATAGAAATGACTACAATTCAAATAATACACAGAAACACTGAAATATACATGAGACAATTTCCAGAATGCTCGCACACCTACACGACAGAGAAAATAATTTAGCTACTAGACGCTGCATATAAACCACAGACAGAGTAAATTCAATATATTAAAACGGAGAGAATCATCGTTCATAATAATGCTGTACATAGTTTTCCGATGGTAGCATGCAATTACTATAAAATTAGCTAAGTAATAATGGTAATGATAGAAGAAAGTTTACTGATTTAGGCACAAAGCCAGCAATAAATGTAGAAATGAATAATCAAAGATATCCAGCTAGATGTTAAACTGATTCTGTAAATTATGAACCCTTGTGGGCTAGATTGAAAGGATCGAGAAGAAATATAAAACAATATTGTTACAAAGGTTCTGGTATTTTTGCTCACACATACCTGGACAAAATTCAAAATACGACGAAAGACATACACAAGCATACAACCCCCACCCCGTGTGTGTGTGTGTGTGTAGAGAGAGAGAGAGAGAGAGAGAGATGTGCAAATAGACATTTAAACGTATATATTCGTATATACAACGGCATCTATGCACACAGACACAGACACACATATATGTATGTATATATGTGTGTATATACATGCATGTATACATAGACACATACATACATACACACACACATACATACGTATCTGTGGTCCCATTATTGCACGTTATCTTATTAAGGTGAGACCAGCTGTTATATATACAGGTTGCGGTGAATAAACTGTCGTCTAAATTACGCAAAAATGAAGATAACACTGACATCTCATTTTAACAGACATATTTACCAAATTACATAAAATGTAATCGACTTAATCCGTTTGTCTGTACTTGTTTGTCCTGTCTATGTTTAGCCCCTTGTGGATAGTAATGAAATAGGTATTTCGTCAGCTGTTATGTTCTGAGTTCAAATTTCGCCGAGGTCTACTTTGCCTTTCATCCTTTCGGGATCGATAAAATAAGTACCAGTTACGCACTGGTTCTATGTAATCGACTTAATCCCTTTGTCTGTCTTTGTTTGTCCCCTCTATGTTTAGCCTCTTGTGGGCAATAAAGAAATACGAAAGGTATGATATAATAAAATAATGCAAATAACATATAAATAACGGTGAGCTGGCAGAAACGTTAGCACGGCGGGCGAAATTCGTTGCCGTATTTCGACTGCCGTTACGTTGAGAGTTGAAATTCCGCCGAGGTCGACTTTGCCTCTCATCCTTCCGGGGTCGATAAATTAAGTACCAGTTACGCACTGGGGTCGATGTAATCGACTTAATCCGTTTGTCTGTCCTTGTTTGTCTCCTCTGTGTTTAACCCCTTGTGGGTAGTAAAGAAATATATATGTGTGTGTGTGTGCGCGAAATAAAAATTGCACATTATGAAATCGAAGCAAATTTAGCGAATTCACGTCGCCATTTTTAACAGCGTTGTCAATTCTAGAAGCACCACACATTAACATCTGAGCGGACGTAGGAAATAATAAATCATCATTTGTCCAAATCGCTCGGGGTTTCATTATAAAACTATTAATTTACATTCATCTAGACGCATATATGTATATACATGTATATATATATATATATATATAGTATATATATATATTTATATTATATATATGCGTATATGTATATAATATATATATATATATATATATATATATGTGTGTGGTGTGTGTGTGTGCGTATAAATATATCTGAGTGTGTCTAACACTTCTACTATAGAGAGAAGGCCTGGAATTTGTGGGTAGGGCCATAGTCGATTACGTCCCCCCCCCCCCAGCTTTTCACTGGTACTTTATGTATCGACCTCAAAAGGATGAAGGGCTAATTAGACCTCGGCGGATTTTGAACTCAGAACGGAGCAAAACACTAAGCACATACATAAAACGTAAGTATACAATGATCTTCCACACAGTTTCCGTCTACCAAATTCATTTTAAATCCATTGGTCCGCCCGGGACTATTGTAGAAATCGCTCGAATATGGTACCACTGAACTGGAAGTCACGTCGTTACACAATTACGTTTAGCATTTGTTACTGCATTTGTCACTGTAGAACACACAAACTGGAATCTTTTTTTTTTGTATTTAGACTAGAAATTATTATACGTCACTGTGATATTGCTTTCTCTTATACTTCAAATAATTAAAACTTAAAAACTAATTCCTCTTGTTTTGTATGTTAGAATGATTCTGTACTTGAAACACATTGTTAATATCTAACAGTTCAAATATTCTAGTTGAATCAACATGTCTAACGAATTACACGTGTAAACGTATTAAAATTCTATTGAGTTATTTTTATATCATTTATTTCCCCAAATATCAATTTTCATGCTTTCCACCTATTAAATGTTTTATATATTTTTGTGTTTCGTGCTAGAGAAATATTTCTTATTCCTTTTTTCGTTATCAAATGTTAAAATAGACACCTTTTTAAATGTTATTAACAGACTTTCAGAATACTACGCAATTTTTTTATTATTTTATTTTAATTGTTTTCACCTTACATTTGTTAATGTAAAGAAACAATTTCAACGATTGCTAAAAACTTATAATTTCGTAATTATTTTAGTCGTTATATAATTTTCGCAGACTTCATCTCAGTAAATGTCGATAAATATCATCACAGTTAAGCTTCCACTATTATCCTTATCGTATTCTTTGTATCATTTTTTTACTTTAGTTTAATGTAATGTATCATTTACGTTCAACATTTATTCTTTCACACGTTGCCTTTTTAATATCATTCTA
>NW_021823660.1:2500-10000 GCF_006345805.1 Octopus sinensis | reverse complement strand
TTCTTGAAAGATATTTGAAAAGTGCCCTAAACGGCTCAGCGAATATCTCAAATAGCTAAAATGAATTAAAGCAGACATAATATGCGTTGGAGCAAATGCGAAAATATTTAGGTCATTGTTTTTCTTTGTAGTTACTATATCTAAATAATATATGGATATTATTTCAAGCTGAGCTCCTTAAAGGTTGGTACGTCTGAGACTACTATGGAAAGTCGAGCGTTAGATATTATCGTAAGGTATATCGAAAGATATTTAAAAAGTGCCCTAACCGACTCAGCGAATATCTCAAATGGGTTGAAATAGACAGAATATGCGATCGAGTAAATGCGAAAATATTTGAGGTCTCTTTTTTTTTATAGTTATTATATCTAACTGCTATATGGCTGTGACTTGAAATTCTCAGGAATTGATTAAGGTATAGAGCTTTACGGCTAATACATATGTAAATGATATGCGTAGATATTAATAGGTCTGTACGACAATCATTGTTATATGTTATCTTGAATTTGCCTTCTCTCATTCATATATACTGTTTTACTAAAATATTGGTGATAGTTCAAGTAAAGGTATCTTCCACTGTATATAGTGCTGTATATACATTGTAATACATGTTTGGTGAGAATATGGCAACGTGATTACTATTTTACAAGGAACCACCCAGTGGCTTGTCTGGTTTTATGTTAGGAGTCTTTTAAATATCAACAAGTTTGTGGCGTGTCACTTGAATATTCTTGATCCCTGATTTATGGGGTAAATATTCATGTATACATGCTAATGTACGAGTGTGTGCTAGTGTGTGTGTGTCGGTGTAAGAAAAGAGTATCGTGTGTGTATGTATGCATATGTGCATACGTATATTCCAATGTAAGATTCTATGCTTTTGTATATGCGACATTTGGTTTGGTTTTTATATTTTTGACTTGGTCTCCTTGTACAAAGGATATATTTATATAAGAGAATTCTTCAAACAAATTAGGAGAACTTATACGTGAATTCTGTTACAATATCTATTATGTTATCATGTTACTAAAATTATCGATACTTATTTTATTAAAATAGTTTGACAGTACACTTTGAAATAGTCATCAATTTCCCAATATATCTTCAATGTATATTGGCGTTAATTTCAATATTCCAAGGTATCTTTCATTGGGCATAGCGCCAAAAATCTGCCAAGAAAGCTATATTTGATTGAATTCTAGCAATTATATCTGATTTCACAAAAAAAGACAGAAAAAAAACTAGTAAAGCGATGATTTATTTCATTCTAAATATACTTTCATATTTAGAAAGAATTAATTAGCTCAGTGATGGGAAAGACAAAAGCAATCTTTGTGTATAAATTTATGATTATATATCAGTGTGTATGTACATATGTATGTACATACACACGCGCGCGGGAGAGAGAAATAGAGAATATATATATATATATATATATATAAGTGATGATGAGGAGGAAAATGTGGAGCTTGTAACGGTGTTGATTACGATGATAGTAAAGGATTTCTCGTAGACAATGATATATGAGCGCTCAGCGATAAAACAGAATATATTTAAATGAAGTTTCTGGAGCAAATTCAACACTGAATTTCTAACTAATATTTTGACAGTCTGCAAAATTTTTACAGATGCCAGAGACAAAACTATGTCTTCTGTAAACTGTATAAATACAAACCTTAATATTACATTTCTGATCTCCCATACTATCCGATCATATATGAGTTTCTATTAGCTGAAGGTTGTCTCATAATTGTTTCTCATTTACTCAAACATTAGCAGTTTAGAGGTAAGGATTTTAGGCGGATAAACTGAGACTAGTTTTTGAATGATACTTCATTATATCGACTTCGAAGAGGAGATGAAAGGCAGCGTTGTGCGCGGAGAGATTTCTTCTCACAAGGTAAATGATCTGGCACGAATACTGCAAACCATTTCGTATTTCTTTATTGCCCACAAGGAGCCAAACATAGAGGGGACAAACAAGGACAGACAAAGGGATTAATTCGACCCCAGTGCGTAACTGGTACTTAATTTATCGACCCCGAAAGGATGAAAGGTAAAGTCGACCACGGCGGAATTTGAACTCGGAACGTAGCGGTAGACGAAATACCTATTTCTTTACTACCCACAAGGACAAACAAGGACAGACAAACGGATTAAGTTGATTATATCGACCCTAGTGCGTAACTGGTACTTATTTAATCGACCCCGGAAGGATGAAAGGCAAAGTCGACCTCGGCGGAATTTGAACTCAGAACATAACGGCAGATGAAATACCGCTAAGCATTTCGCCTGGCATGCTAAAGTTTCTGCCAACCCGCCGCTTTAACCATTTCTGCAAGCAATGTAACCCTTTTGTCCGCTCATTCTCTTTCAGTTTGTCTAAAATATATTTTGCACTATAGGCACCAGGCATGGAGTTCTGGCACAGAGTTTTATTTGATTATATCAAGACTAGTGCTCACCTGGTACTGATATATGAATAACGTATTTGAACGTGTATAAGGTACCCCATCATAATTTGGGCGGGGGGGCGCTTAAAATTTAGAAAATAGGTTTTGTAAAGGATTATAATACTATCCATGTATAAGAAGTTCCCATATTTTTAACCTAATTTTTGATAAACGAAGGGTTCCTTATACACGTTAAACTACGGTGTATATATATATATATATTTATATATACGAACATATGGACATATACTTCTTGTGTTTTAATAGGTTTCAGTATTTTATTAATTTTATTCTCTTTTTTGGTGTTTCTTAAACACAAGCACCCACTATAATTTGGGTGTTACTCTTTTGTATCATGGATTCGGAATTACTTTCGACATCTAATGGCAAGTTTTGCACAACAAACGGTCTGAAATAAAAACGGGACCCATAAATTAAAATGTATCTGAACCGTTCCATATCTCTTCTGTAGAAACTAGAAGCACACTAAATGAAACCAAGCGTTTCTGAATGGCCTTGTATTCTGGTTTATAACAGACAAAGTGACTCCTGTTTCAGCCATTGTTGTTTCTATTTATTATCTGTACATTGATCCTTTCTGCCCGTTGAGTTCTCAAATACTTTGCTATGCTTTTAGACAGACTTTACTGATAGTACAAGCAGACAGTGCGTAGAACTCTCCCTACTCGTTGCGTGCTGACAGATGTGTGGTTCCGTGATTGGTAAGTCCTTTGCTGATCAATGCTGCTTGACCAACACATGGAAAAATAATGTACGAATGTGTATTTCACAGAAAATACGTTCGTACTTACATATACGCATACATATGTATATAAACATACACACTAAAATATATCTATATACTTGCATTGCATACCTATCTACATATACGCATATGTGTACGTACGCAAATGAATACATGTACACGTCCATATGTACATACATATACAAACATACATATATATATATATATACATATATATATATATATATATAGACATCATGCGTGTGTGAGAGAGAGAGAGAGAAAGAGAGAGTGAGTGTGTGAGAGAGAGAGTGTGTGTGTGCGTGTGTGTGAGAGAATGTGTGTGTTTGTGTGCAGTTCCGTCACCGACACACTCCTACAAAACATTATGGGCATACATAATCAAAAACTGTAATATTCATTATAATCAATAGCATAACAATGTAATTACTAATTAATAGATCTTGCTAATTAAATAGAAATCATTTTTATGCAACGAAGAGATTTTCTTTTGCTGGTTGCTTACTTTTTTTTATATATATTTTTCTTTCTTGTTTTCGTTCATTTTGTTTGTTTTGTTTTTTTTTTTGGTTTTTTTTAATATATATTTGATTGAAAAGTTTTCCCGATATTCAATATACTCGGGGAACATAGGATTGATCAGATATGTAAAGGACAAAATTCAATCACTTCTCTCTCTCTCTCTCCCTCTCTACTTCTACTTCCTTCCCAATATTTTCTCACTCTGTACATGTGTATATAGGTATATATGTATATATATATTTTTATACATATATACATATATATATATACATACATATATATGCATACAGGAGTGTATGTGTGTGTGTTTGTCTGTACCTGTATTAATTTATAAAAGTATATACATATATATATACATACACGCATATATATATATATATATATATATACTATATATATATATATATATATTATATATATATATATATATACATATATATATATAGATATATATATATATATATATACGTAAATATTAACATATATACATATGCACCACTATTTATGTATGTACGTTGCTTTTACGTTTATAATATACACATATATTCCTATATATCTTTATTGATATATATATATATATATAATATATATATTATATATATATATATTACATATATATATGTGTGTGTGTGTGTGCGTGTGCGTATGTGTTTTTGTGTGCATGTGTTGTGTCTTTTTTCCCTGTCAATCAGTATATTTCTGTATGTATTTATTTGTCACACAACTTTATATGTTTTATCGTATTAATATATTTAAGCTTGATATTATTTTTGGGTCTCCTTCCTCTCTTTTTGCTTTATATATTCAATCAAGCCAATGTCCATGTTTACATTAAATAAATACATTTCAACAATGCAATCTTTGAACAATCCTATCTTAATCATAGATTAATTTATTCATATATATATTGCTAGATTAAATGAAAACCAAACAAGAAAACTCAATAAAAAATAAGAATTAAAAAAACCGTTGTTTACAAAATTAGTTTTATTTAGAATTTGGATATAGAAGTAATTGCCAACGTTATAAGATTAATTGATAATAACTAATAACTAATATTCTGTTGACTCTACCCATTACAGCCATAACCCAGATTAAGTGGTTGTATATAGGTACCCTGAGCTGGTTGGGGGCCATTCAGATCCCTTCAAGATATGCCGTATTGAAGTGAAATCAACGAGGGTTTTCATTGGCTGTGATAATCTCCCCACCAAAATTCATCTGTCCACTTTTGTAGTATTGATAAAGCTGGAGCGTAATCCTCGTACGTAGCAAGCATAGTATATTTGCATGAATATCCTCTTTCGGCGGGTTCTTGATAACATCGCATTACCAAATTTTGTCCATTTTCAATAGAATTTGCTACTAGTTAATTACAAATCCCGATGAACAATGAGATAAAAGCTTAGCTAAAGAGAAACAATACAATTATTAAAAAATGGAATTAGTTCAGGCAATATTTCAGAGCTCTAGCATAGCTCCTTAATAATCAGCCTATAAATATTTCTTAATTCTTTATTGCCCACAAGGGGCCAAACATAGAGGCGACAAACAAGGACAGGCAAAGGGATTAAGTCGATTACATCGACGCCAGTCCGTAACTGGTACTTAATTTATCGACCCCGAAAACATGAAAGGCAAAGTCAACCTCGGCGGAATTTGAACTCAGAACGTAGCAGCAAACGAAATACCTATTTCTTTCCTACCCACAAGGGGCTAAACACAGAGAGGACAAACAAGGACAGCCAAACGGATTAAGTCGATTATATCGACCATAGGGCGTAACTGGTACTTATTTAATCGACCCCGAAAGGAAGAAAAGCAAAGTCGACCTCGGCGGTATCTGAACTCAGAACATAGCGGCAGACGAAATACCGGTAAGCACTTCGCTCGGCATGCTAATGTTTCTGCCAGTTCCCCTATAAATATTTCAGCCCATTCTCGTAATTGCAAGAAAAACATTTAGAAAATTGCGCCTGTTTGAAACTCGTTACCTCATTGGAGTTCTTGTTTTAGACCTGCGAACGGATGCTATAATTCTACATGCCGACATACCAAGTTTACCTGGAAAGAAACAATACAATTATTAATGGCGACAGTTGGAATTAATGCATGCAGTATTTTGCAACCCTGGCATCACTCCTTCAAAGTTAGCCTATAAACTTTTCAGCCTGTCCTAAGAGTTATGAGAAAAAGTTGTACGAGATGATTCCCATTTGAAACACGTTACCGTGTTGAAGTTCTTATTTTTGACATGTGAACAGATACTATGTATGTATGTATGTATGTATATATATATGTATGTGTATAAGTACGAGTAGATACACAAAAGTAACCAGAAATGTTCTCTGTTGGACAAGCCGACTTTAGTTCAGGAATCCGCTGTTAGAAGCCACTTGATGCAACCCCC
The DNA here is from genome assembly GCF_006345805.1 of Octopus sinensis. NCBI lineage: Eukaryota > Metazoa > Mollusca > Cephalopoda > Octopoda > Octopodidae > Octopus > Octopus sinensis. The sequence continues at coordinate 3,849 of NW_021823660.1, read as the reverse complement.
AGGCATCAGTCTACCGACTGTGTTAATTTCTGCTACCACATGGGGCGTCTTTGTTTTGCAGTGTTTCTCTCATATTCATCGATTTTTCCGATGGCTGAAACGAAGAAATTGCGTGCTCCCGTGAAATTCTGTTTTCTGCTGGGGAAAACGGCAGTTAACAACAAGCAAGATGAGGACAACTATGAGTCAAATGTAAATAATGTAAATAAAGTAGTAATAATCGTTCCTGTTTAAACAGCAAAAAAACAAAAAGAAACCGATTAAGTATGGGCAGCATTTATCTAGTGTCCACTCAGTTGCTTCAATTGCTTGGTCTACCTCTCGTTTACACACTTTACACCTAATAAGCACGAGTAGCATTTAACTAATGTCCACACGGCTGCTTCACTTGCTAGGCCCTCCGCTCGTTAAAAATCTCTCTCCTGATGAAATTTTGTCTTTAGGATAGTAAAGGTAGAATCTCAGCAATTGTCCTTTCTCTCCAGTGTTGGAAATACTTAATTTTCCCAAACAACTAACAATCTACAATGCACAAGTAAGGTTTATTATTGAATGATATTGCTTTCGCCACACGCTGGACGCAATTTGGGATTTATTCAAATATATTTAATATTACAGAATTCTAACCGGTCAACGAAAGTGATAAGGCTCTGTTTAAAATAAAAATACCACTTCCGATTTGTCTTGTGAGTGAATTAGGTAGACGGAAACTCAAAAGAAGTCCGTCGTATATATCAACGAGAGTGATAAGGCTCTGTTTGAAATAAAAATATCTCTTCCGATTTGTGGTTATCAGAATTGTCTGGTGTGTGCATATGTATATATATTATTTTATTCTGTTGCTGTTTCACTGTTTCAGTCATGTGAATGCGGCACTGCTGGGGCGCCACCTTTGTAGTGGAAGAAATCGAGCCCAAGATTTATTCATTGTAAGCTTTTGGCGAACCGCTAGGCTACGGGAACGTAAACACGCCAGCATCAGTCAAGCGATAGTGGTGGGGACAAACATCGATACAAAGATATTCACATATGTTGTATGTATCTACGTATCTATCTATCTATATATATATATTATATATATATATATATATATATATTATATATATATATTTATTATATTTATATATACATATATACATACATGTGTTATGCATGTATGTATGTATATAAATATGTGTTTGTGCGTGCTTGTAGATAGACTTGCCCTCGTGTAGTCTGTGGGAATTATATTTGACTGCAGGCAGATATACTATAAACCACACCCACAAAACCTTGTGGAACACACTTGTTCATATTTCCATTCGATCAGGTTTCACGTGGGGCTAAACAACGATAATAACGGGAGATAA
>NW_021823659.1:0-21780 GCF_006345805.1 Octopus sinensis | reverse complement strand
TTTCCTGAGCGTCCATAATACATATTTGTTCCACGTCCTCGCGTCGTTATGTGTTTTTTGTGCTTTCATGTTTGGATATATATATATAATAATAATAATAATAATAATAATAATAATAATAATAATAATAATAATATAATAATAATAATAATAATAATAATAATAGGGAGTAAATCCAAACTTACAGGGAAAAATTGATTTAGGATTAAATCTAATTTTATAGTATAAATATATATATCAAATTAGAGATAAAACCACTATTAGGCAATATCTTTTGAAGAGATATACAAATATATAGAACCGACTGTGTCGTTGTCAAGTACTTCACCGTTAACTAACGTCTTATGTGTGAATGTATGTATGTATGTATATATGTATATATTCATGTATATGTATATATGTATATATATATTGGGTATGGTAGATGAGTTCAGCAAAGATTTAGAGTCAGATGAATACGGTACTTAAGCTGAGGCACCAGAATTTAGTGCGGTATTATCCGTACAATTTCAAAGTTAGGTGATTAAAATCAAAATAAGCAACAAAGATATCCAGGGGTAATGCAGTACGATCGTTTCATGCAACTCCGTTTAATTGAACAATGAAATTATTACATCAATTTAAAATGTAGAGCAAATCTTCAGCTGCACAAAGTGACATGCAGAGTCTGTAACAATATATATCTTTTTGAAAAACTTAGTAAATTCTATGCTGGAAACGATCGTACTGCATAAGCTCTGAATATTCTTGCTGCTTATTTTAATTATATATATATATATATATATAATATATATATATATATATATATATATATATATATATATATATATATAGATAATTTATTATATATATATATATAGGCAACAAGGATATCCAGAGGTAATGCAGTACGATCGTTTCATGCAACTCCATTTAATTGAACAGTGCAATCATTACATCAATTAAAATGCAGACCATTTACTATATCTATATATATATATATATATATATATATATATATATATATATACATAAATTTATATTTTCAAATTTTGGGATGCTGCTGTCTTATGAAGTTTTCCTGGCTTGTCGTTGAAAGCTCGAAACAGGTAGTAATAAACAGTCAACAACTGAGGAGGAGTTAAACTTCCTTATATATTTTGTTCTGTACTTAGTTCTGTACGTTTACGTACTTTTCACTCGTTGGTGATGGATCTAGATTAGAAGCTGGCTCTTTCTCTACTGGCAAGAAATCTTGAAATAAAACTGAACAATGACGTACATACATACGTACATACATACATACATACATACATACATACATACATACATACATACATACATACATACATACACAGGCTTTCTCTAGTGCACGATGTGATATTAATTTGGTTATCTTCATTCCAACAATGGAGCTTTCTATCTTTATTAGAAGCCTCTTTCTCTCTTACGAGATGAAACCCAATCATTAGAAATAAACGGTAATGCATTTATTCATTGATAAATCTTGAGAAGATAGGGAATAAGCTTATAACTTTAGAATTTACTCATCACGTTGTAAATCTAGAATCAACATTTCTTCTGTTAAGATAAGTAAGACATGGCAACCGTACAGCTGTTTCAATAAATTTCCCTATCTCTTCAAAGGTAAAAAACAAAGTGAAAATATCTTTTGAAGAGATATACAAATATATAGAACCGACTGTGTCGTTGTCAAGTACTTCATGGTTAACTAACGTCTGATGTGTGAATTTATGTATATATGTATGTATGTATATATGTATGTATGTATGTATGTATGTATGTATGTATGTATGTATGTATGTATGTATGTATGTATGTATGTATGTATATGTATATATTCATGTATATGCATGTTTGCATTGTATGTATATGCATGCAAGTATATCTATGTGTGTGTATATGTGTAGGAGCAGACATGGTTGCGAGGTAAGAATGTTGCTTCTCAGCAACATGGCTCTGGGTTCAACCCCACTGCGTGGCGCCTTGGGTAGATATCTTCTGCTATAGCTTGGGTCAACCAAAGCCTTGTGAGTTAATTTAAGAGACGGGAGTGAAAGAAACCCGTCTTTTGTGTAAGTGTATCTCACCATTACTTGAAAACCGGTACTGGTGTGTTTACGTCCCTGTAACTTAGTGGTTCGGTCAAAGACCGATAGAATAAGTACCAGGTTTTAAAAAAGTAAGTACTGGTGTTGATTCTTTCTAGTAAAATTCTTCAGGGCAGTGCCCCAGCATGGCTGCCGTCTGAGGAGTAAAACAAGAAAATGAAAGATATGTATGTATGTATATATGTATGTATGTAAGTATGTATGTATGTATGTATGTATGTATGTATGTATGTATGTATATATGTATGTATGTATGTATGTATGTATGTATGTATATATTCATGTATATGCATGTTTGCATTGTATGTTTATGCATGCAAGTATATCTATGTGTGTATATGTGTAGGAGCAGACATGGTTGTGAGGTAAAGGATTTTGCTCCTCAACAGCATGGTTCTTGGTTCAACCCCACTGCGTGGCACCTTGTGCAGCTATCTTCTGCTATAACTCAAGTCGACCAAAGCCTTGTGCGTTAATTTGAGAGGCGAGAGTGAAAGAAACCCGTCTTTTGTGTATGTGTATCTCACCATTACTTGAAAACCGGTACTGGTGTGTTTACGTCCCTGTAACTTAGTGATTCGGTCAAAGACCGATAGAATAAGCACCAGGTTTTAAAAAAATAAGTACTGGTGTTGATTCTTACTAGTAAAATTCTTCAGGGCAGTGCCCCAGCATGGCTGCCGTCTGAGGAGTAAAACAAGAAAATGAAAGATATGTATGTATGTATGTAGATATGTATGTATTTAGATATGTATGTATGTAGATATGTATGTATATATGTATGTACGTATGTATATATGTATGTCTGTATTTATTATGTATGTATGTATGTATGCATATATGTATACACACACGATGACTTACATATTCGCTCTTTATAAGTTCCGGCAGATTCGAACATGAATATGCTAATCGCTGCTGTATTTTGTCATTGGAGAAAGGCATCTCTTTCTAAATGAATATGTATTCTTAACACATTCGATTCATTGAAATATGGAGACTTTGAGCCGCCGGTGTTGCTACATTGCTATATGTGTCTTTAGGTAACGCTACACTTAACCAATGCACCTAGCAAGAGTTTTGGGATCTTTTCTATAGAATTCAGAAAATAAATTATTTACTGGAATGTACTAATGTCTGCCATGTGCAAGGTGAACAACGAATCTAAACGGAAGCATGAATATTCATTCTCTTATATTTACCAGCAGATTCCATCGTGAATATACTCTTCGCTGTTCTGCCCATGGCGATTTATTATTTATTGTTAGATTCAAGCCCGCAGCAGCAAGTAATTCGTTTGCTTAATTATATAAGCAAGATTTATTGGTCCAGGGTAATTTTGCCTGAGGAGATATACAACAAGGTTGAAATTGCACCGTCTCAAAGCCCTTGTCTCAGTGAATCAAGACAGCTACGAACATGTATTCGTCTGAAAGGAAATGGTCTTCTCTAATGATGAGATACAGCGGTGATTCATTTATTCACGTTCAGACCTGTTGCAACATATTGGTCTCAAATTTTGGCACAAAGCCAGCAAGTCCGGAGGAGTGGAAGGAGGTCGAATACATTGACCCAGTATTCAATTGACACTTATTTAATCGACACCAAATGAATGAAAGGGGAAGTCGACCGTGACGGTATTTGAACTCAGTGCAGAAAGACGGATGAAATGCCGGTTGTGTTAACGACTCTGCCATCTCTCCGACTTTAATAATAATAACAATAATAATAATAATAATAATAATAATAATAAATAATAAGAAGAAGAAGAAGAAGAAGAAGAAGAAGAAGAAGAAGAAGAAGAAGAAGAAGAAGAAGAAGAAGAAGAAGAAGAGAAGAAGAAGAATAACAACAACAACAACATCTGTTAAGACCTACCAAAAACTGAGCAAATATTTAAGATCTTGAAATAGAAATCAGCAAAATGTGGAACCTGACGACTAAAAGAATACCTGTTGTCATAGGTGCCTTGGGAATGATAGCGAAAGGGGCAGATTGCTACCTAACCCAGATACCAGGAAACCCCAAAATGGCAGAAATTCAAAAGATAGTGCTCATGGGAACTGCTCATATCCTACGCAAAATACTTTCTATGTAATCTTAAGTTTTAAAATAAACATAATTTTCGCTTGTTTTTTTAGACATTCACTAGTACAACACTAAGTACAAAACCAAATATATGGCACCCAAGGTATAACACATGAACTTCCAACTTGTTGTCTCTTGAGGTGAGACTTGGAGCCAACTTGTACAAATGTAAAGCAAAAGTCAAGCATAAAATAATAATAATAATAATAATAATAATAATAATAATAATAATAATAATAATAATAATAATAATAATAATAATAATAATAATAATAAAATCCTGATTTCAGCACAAGGCCAGCAGTTTCGAGGTGGGGGTAGAGCTTAGCCGATTACATCGACCTGAAATCTCAACTGGTACGGGTTTTTTATCGCCCCGATATGATGACAAAATTTTTACTCTTTTGTTGTCCTTGTTCTGTCTTTTACTGTTTTTACTTTTTTATTGATTTTACTGTTTTGTTCTCACTGTCCTGTTCTTGTTACCACTTTCACCCTCCGCAAAAAACTCAAATTTTATTTAATTTGCTTTGTGGGAAGGACTGTTTCAACGAAGTCGCGTCTTGTCCTTGCCTACGAAACGTGGAGTAGTTGAAACAGGGACAACTGAAGAAGGGGAATATTCCTTATGTTGTATGCTTTATGCTGTATGTTTAGCGGTATTTCGTCTGTCGTTACGTTCTGAGTTCAAATTCCACCGAGGCCGACTTTGCCTGTCATCTTTTCGGGGTCGATTAAATAAGTACCAGTTACGTACTGGAGTCGATGTAATCGACTTAATCCCTTTATCTGTCCTTGTTTGTCCCCTCTATGTTTCGCCACCTGTGGGCAATAAGGAAATAAATATTTTTCTACACGTTTGCCTAAATTCCGTAATATTAATTTTTTCTATAAAAATTAGACATATTATTTACAAAAACAATTTAATTATAAATTTTATAAACCAGAAACCATTATTGATCACTAACTATTAAACATTTTTGTCTAATTAGTTATTACGCCTTGTTGATTATTGACAGTTAGATATAAGTCTTAATCGCCTGTATTTCAAAATTCTGTACTTCCTTATTTGGGTGGACTTTTCCTCAAAGATACAGCCTTACTAGTTTTTTTACTTCACATATGGGAATTTTAGATTAGTTCTTATATAGAAATTTATAGAGAGAATGTTAACCTTATTATTATATATATCAGCACCCAAGTTTTATCTTTGAGTCTTGATTAAATAAACATGACTCTAAAATTAGTAATAACACTATACCTATGTAACTCTTACGTCCTTTTAGCTTCTTTGGGGGGGGGGCTACTGCCGAGTACTTTTTGACAACTCAGATGAATTTCTTGTCTTTCAGTAAGAAACAATTGTACAGCTACATAAATAAAAAAAAATTATCATCCATATCAACTTCTAATCTCCTCCATTTAACATAAATATGAAATAATTTGTTGAACTCTGTTTCAGGGGTTAATTCATATACGTAATATATCTGTATAACTTTTCATATCTATAATAATTTACACTTGTAAATTCGAAAGTAAAATATGAAGAAACGAAGAAACAACGTTAGAAATCCTTTGAAAATTACTCCAATAGAAGGATGAATTCGCATTCAAATTTTTTAAATATATACATACATATATATATATATATAAACGTATACACATTAACTAATATTATATATATATGTATGTATATATATATATATATCTGTATATATACATGCATATATATTATATTAAATTAGAGATAAAACCACTATTAGGCAAATCAAATAGTGAAAATCATAAACATATATATATACATATACATACATATATATATATATATACATACATACATATATATATATATATATATATATATATATCCTTAAATCCTTAAATCCTTAAAAATGTTTTAGCCCGAAGGCCGCCGGCCATGCTGGGGCACCACGCTGAATGAGCCACACTAGTTTGTGAATCCACCTCTGATACGTGGCACTTGATCAACAAGTTAGGAGTTCGATGCTGCTGCCCGCATCCGTGTCTCTGTCGTGAGGTAGGTTCATCGGACTCCCAACAAGAAGAGATCCAGTTTAGTTTTAAAGAAACCCACATCCACACCATGTAAGTCTCTCAGGCATTTAGGGAGGAGGATGTTGAAAAGCTGGGTCCTCTGAAACCCAAGCTGTGCAGTATCTGGACCTGTATTTTGATGGTGATGTTGGAATCCTTGGCACCACGCAGCGGCGCCCGTTCTGCGGTTGGAGTAACTTTGAATGCCAAAGTTTGGGATAAGACCCTCCAGGATTTTCCAGATGTATATTACTGCATATCTCTCCCGCCTCCGCTCCAGGGAGAAGAGGTTAATACCTTCAGTCTTTCCCAGTAGCTGACATTTTGCATTGAGACGATTTTCTGTGTAGCTTCTCTGAGTTGCTTCGAGTTCTGTGTTGTTTTATATTGTGTGGTGACCAAAGTTGGGAGCAGTAGTCCAAGCGGCTGAGGACAAATGTTTTCCATAGGACCATCAGTGTCTCTTCTCTCTTGTTCTGAAAGTTCGGAGAATCCATCCAGCTAGCCGTCTGCATTTTATCACCAGATTAGCAATATGCATTTGGAAAGATGCATCATTGCTCATGTCAATGCCCAGGTTCACGCACTGATTTTGACTCAGGGATTGCAATTCTTCCTGGGCCAGTGTATCCAGTCTTCACGTCATTTACCTTTGTGTGCCAGTAGCGCAGGGCCTGGAACTTACCTGCATTAAACTGCATGTTGTTGTCCTCAGCCCACCTGTATATTGTGTCCAGCTCATGTGCAGATGCGCAATATTTTCAGGGTTCTGTATTGCGTGGGAGACCTTTGTGTCATCTGCATAGCTAGCAAGGGTGGTCATCGTGCACTGAAGGCATGTCTGAAAGGGCCACTATGAACATCAGTGGCCCCAAGACAGTGCCCTGTGGGACACCGCTGTTATTTGCGTTTCCCTGGAGGTGGTCCATGGCTCACAACTGCCTGTTTTCTGTCTTTTAGGAAGTTGTGCAGCCACTCTCCAAGTTTCCCGCCTATGCCGAGACCACGCAGTTTGTGACAGATCATACCATGGTCGACTTTATCAAAGGCTTTTGCAAAGTCAAGATATATTACATCCAATTTGAGCCATTTAGTAGCTGTTTCAACACCCAGTCATAGTGTTGCAGGAGCTGTGTTAAGCAGCCTCTACCTGGTCGAAATCCATGCTGGGTGTCAGACAGTAAGTCATTTTCTTCAAGGAACATGATTAGTTTTACGGACTATTCGTTCCATGACTTTGCTGATGTGTGAGGTCAGAGAGATAGGCCTATAATTTTAGCATCTGCTCTGCTACCTCCCTTATGGATAGGGCATATTACCCCTCTTTCAGTTTGACTGGGAGCTTACCACTTGCAAGAAAGCTCTAAAAAAGAAGCTGTAGCGGTTTTGCAAGGGCTCGTTGCACGATTTGAGAAGGATCGCTGGGAATCCATCAGATCCAGCAGCTGAGTTTGTGTCAATCTCATCAATGGCTAGTGTGATATCATCTTCTTCGATGTTGATGTACTCAATTTTTGTCTCTTTGGCCGCTGGTAAAGTGGCAAAGAATTCTTCTGGGTTGTTTACTTGCCTGTGTCCTAGAGGTGTAGTGAACACACTTTGGAACTGTTCATTCAGTATTTCACTTATCCTCGTGGGATTTCCTGTGAGAGAGCCATCTTTTTGGAAGAAGGTCCTATTATTCTCTGGTGCACTGTGGCTGTCTCTTTGGCAAACTTAAAGAAAGCTTTAGGGTTTGATTTTATATTTTCTATTACCCAAGTTCTTTATCTGCTCTCTCCTTTTCATGGGACTGATGTAGACTTTTCTCAGTTTCCATTAGCATTCTTTCGATCCGAGACTTCTCACCACTTTTGGTGTGCTTGCTCAGGCGGTTGCAATCCTTGTCCGTCGTCTCATAAGAATCCTCCTTTCTCTAGGGATCCTGTTTTTATTCTTGTGTGTGCTGGCCCTGCACATTGGGACATATTTGTCACATATGGCTTGTATTATGGACATGAAGTGTTGTGTTTCATGTTTATGTCCGGTGTGGAGAGACATTCAGGCCAATCCTGTTTGAGGATCTCTTTCTCAATCGACTTCCAGTTGGCTTTATGAAAGTTTAAGTTGGAGAGATGGTGGGTGCTTCGTATAGGCTGTGTGTCTGCGGGGGCTTTTGTTCCATACATAGACAGCTCTATTATGTTGTGATCCGAGATCATTGTCGGCATCACATTAACATTATGGATAATATCCATATTGTTTGTAAAGCAGAGATCCAGTATATTATCTGCCCTTGTTGGTTGCAGAACTATTTGCTCCATGAAAGAGGTATTTGTGAGATGGAGCAGGGACTCCACCTGTGCCTGCTGATGGTGTGTCATCCCTGGGAGCATCATATATATATATATATATATATATCTGTACTCGGCAAAATACACGTCGGTGACCTGGTTAGAAGATATGGCATAGAATTGCTCTTAACGAAGACATATTCGGTTTACTAGAACGCTATGGCATTTCTCACAAAAAGTTCTCTTTAATCTTAGAAACGAAATTGTTTTTCTACATCTTTTCAGCACTCCGGTGAATAATGCATTGCACTACATACAGGGTCTCAAATCTAACTGCGTAAATTATATATATATATATATATACCTAATTCAATTCTATTAACTGTCACGGGGACTAAGTACATGTAAGTATTTCATTTCAAGTGCGTTCTTGAAAATTATAGAATTAGTTTTTTCTTGAAATACTTGGGTTCTTAACACAATTTCGAAAATAAGAAGAAACCGAAATCTTGGAAGTTAAACCAACCAAGGAAATAAAACCATTCCCATTACTTTTGGAAACCGGAGAATATTCGAAAAAACCCACATACCCAGCTATTGTAGCTGCTATACATGTTGCGAAAGAAACTTAATATATTAAGATTTGTGATGAGCTCCAGCTTATACGGTATTGTGTCTATAGTCAGTATAGGCTTAGCAATTCTGAACGTTGTAATGTCAGCTCCAAATGAGACTCTCTTTACTCTCTTTTACTTGTTTCTGTCATTTGACTGCGGCCATGCTGGAGCACCGCCTTTAATCGAGCAACTCGACCCCGGGACTTATTCTTTGTAAACCCAGTACTTATTCTATCGGTCTCTTTTGCCGAACCGCTAAGTTACGGGGACGCAAACACACCAGCAATGCTAGGGGGACAAACACAGACACACAAACATACACACACATACATATATATATATATACATATATACGACAGGCTTCTTTCAGTTTCCGTCTACCAAATCCACACACAAGGCATTAGTTGGCCTGCGGCTATAGTAGAAGACACTTGCCCAAGGTGCCACGCAGTGGGACTGAACCCGGAACCATGTGGTTAGTAAGCAAGCTACTTATCACAAAGCCACTTCTAGTGTTTTTTCTTTATTTTATTTTATCAGCAATAAACATAAAAAGATTAAGGGTGCTTCCAGCACTTGAACACCCTACATAAAATTATTATTTAGCAATGTAGGATTCGTTTGAATGTAGTTCAGAAATTGTCGAGGTTTGCCTTTAGGATTTAAGGTTTAACATGGCAAAGGTTTAAGTGTTCTGGAAACTGGGGTTTTTTTAAATCAAAAGAGCACATTTGCTGCTATGAGTTAAATTATACACCCAGTGACAACAATAATGACGATGATATTTCCATAAATTACTGAACCATTAATCATTGTCATTATGTAGTTGCGGCTGATGTGACTTACGCAAAGTATTTTGCGATCTCTTTTGTTTTAGCGTAATTCTGGGTGGCGGGGGACCAAATGCCTCCGATTAATTTAAAATTCTGCGTGGTTGTGAAATATTTCTTCGAGTCACAATGGTGTATATTGATTTATTGTTATGATTATTTCCTAGTAGTAACTGCATTATCAGCAAATCGATACTGGGAACCCAAAAATTTTATTTTTCATACAACTCTTAGCTTAGTCAGTGATGCTGCAAAAACGAGAAACATCTTCAATATTAATTTATCGGTTGTGTTAATTGTATGGTAAAGTGTTAAATTCCTCTTGAATATTTCTAGAAATTCATACTCTCATCTTTAAACACAGAGGTTGCATTTTGATACTACCTCTTTATTGCTGGTAGGGCCAACGTGGCTGATGCAGCTATATTACTGGCAGAATTTAGATATCAGAATAAGGCGGCGAGCTGGCAGAAACGTTAGCACGCCAAGCGAAATTTCTAGCGGTATTTCGTCTGCCGCTACGTTCTGAGTTCAAATTCCGCTGAGGTCGACTTTGCTTTCATCCTTTCGGGGTCGATAAATTAAGTACCAGTTACGCACTGGGGGCGATATAATCGACTTAATCCGTTTGTCTGTCCTTGTTTGTCCCATCTGTGTTTAGCTCCTTGTGAATAGTAAAGAAATAGGTATTCCGTCTGCCGCTACGTTCTGAGTTCAAATTCCGCCGAGGTCGACTTTGTCTTTCATCCTTTCGGGGTCGATAAATTAAGTACCAGTTACGCACTGGGGGCGATAGAATCGACTTAATCCGTCTGTCTGTCCTTGTTTGTCCCCCTCTGTGTCTACCCCCTTGTGGGCAGTAAAGAAATAGGTATTTCGTCTGCCGTTGCGTTTTGAGTTCAAATTCCGTCGAGGTTGACTTTGCCTTTCATCCTTTCGAGCTCTATGAATTAAGTACCAGTTACACACTAGAGTCGATGTAATTGACTTAATCCCTTTGTCTGTCCTTGTTTGTCCCCTCTGTGATTAGCCCCATGTGGGCAATAAAGAAATACGAATTTAGATATCAGCTGTTAAATTTATATCAACATTCAGATGTATATTTTTCATTGGGTCTAGTTTATTTTGTCATTCACCATAAACTTTTTATGTAGAATTCTTTTAGGATTATAAATGTATTGACTCATAGCAGTTTTCTCCCTAGTTTTGTATAGTGCAGTGCATCGTTATTGCTTCATACAGTGAGTATATGATGAACCAGAGAAAGTATAATAACTAAATTACTATTTGTATGTTTGCGATTGGATTTCCAAAAACATATTGGCCATTAGCAGGTTGCTCACAGGTTTACATGAGTCTGGTTTACTATTAATAACAAAGCTTTTCATTTCAGTGTTTTGTAGAACATCATTAGTGTTAACGTTGTCGTTAGGCGCAATGGCTCTTGTGTTTTGTTTTACGATGTTTCCGATAATGTTAATTTCTTCTTTTGTTAATATGTGTTTCATTTTTAAAATATCCAGTATGTATGTATAGCTTCTGTATTTTTTAATAGGTTTGAGGCCTAATATTGCATTCTATGTACCTGTTTTGTAAATGCAATTAAATAGAATACAATATCATATATATACTTATATATTTGTTTCTTCTTTTAGTCTATTAGAATACATGTTGTTGATTATGGTTTGTTTTATTCTGAAGATTTCTATATCTAATTTTTGGATGAGAAAACTATTCCAAATGTTTACCAAAGTTGGAATTTCGGCACTGATATTTTGCATCTGTGTGATCATTCACCAATTCCATGTAATATATGCTTTCATCTATTCTTCAGTAAAAATTGGATGTGATGCATTACTGATAGCACTGACATAAATAACCATTAATATATGTAGAAATGTCACAGTATCATAATCTATTACAAAACATTCTCAAAATGGAATGGAGAGCTGTTTTCATTTATATGTGAATTAGACAACGCTCTATTGCACACGGACACAACTGGGTTTACCACGAATAATTAAGAGTTCTATTATCTATGATTCATTATCTTTTAAAATAGTAACGGGTGCCAATTTATGATTAATGGCATTCCGCTCCCAAGAACTGGGGGTCTTTACAAACTCATTCACTCTAATTGATAGCTACCAAATTAGTCACACACAGAGTTAGTTTTTTAAAGAATAATGGTACGTTAGCAAATGTAGTCCGAGATATAACCCTAAAAATTCGGTATGGTCATGACCAAAACTCTGCTTTATGAAGTCTAACCTGGGACCAAATTTTCAATGACTACTTCCATTTCGACCCTCAATTTGCTCTTACAGTGAAACCTCAAATAGCTAATGATGACTTGACCGCAGAGAAAAATATTTGACTTCAGCTCTTTCAGTCTTGCCCACCTCACATCTTTCGACAAGGCCATCGAACAAATAAAATGTATCTTCTCTCCCTGAGAAAAGGAAGGAAGGACGTCGATCTTCAAAATCGTCTCTGCCGGTAGCCGATTCCATCCTACATGTGACAGCAGCAAATCGAAATAAATCCAAATATTGGGCACTGAACGAGTGTGTGCAGAACAATTTCGTCGCTGTGCACGGATCTTGAGCCGGTCTGGTTGCCAGCACTACCATGCTTAAAGAATTCATTGGTAGCACTACCAGCACTGTAATGCCCCTCGGGAGCAATACCAGGCCAGGGATTTGGGGACTTTATCTATGGGCCAAGTAAGAGAAATCCTCCAGAATAGTCTAGCATGCCAGTTTTGGTCAATGGTTAGGTTTTCTCGAAGGAACTCATGGTATGTGTCCGCCGTTAATCATCTATCGAATGCTGGAGTGGAATTTCTACTGACTCCATTTCCTCACTGGTGGAAGGTTGTGAGAGCCTTCAGCTCTTTCAGTCTTGTCCACCTCACAACATCTTTCGACAAGGCCATCGAAGAAATAAAATGTATCTTCTCTTCCTGACCAAAGGAGGGAAGGACGTCGATCTTCAAAAGAGACTCTGCCGATAGCCAATTCCATCCTACATGTGAGAGCCTGACGACATTCTAGATACCAAGCACTCTTTCTCTCACTCTCTCTCTCTCTCTATCTCTCACTCCCTCTCTATCTATCTATCTCTCACACACACGTCTGAGCATAACCCAAACTGCAGCCCCGCTAAAGCGACGAGTTGGGAGAGATGCGTCTGACAAACGGCGGGCGACCAAACAGTTTCACCGTCAAAGATGTTGGATATGCCGCAGTCTCAGCGCATGTCTGAACACCATTAATCACGGCATGCCCTGTTCTTCATTCAACGGGTGTTGAAAATATATATCTGCATTCTGCTTGCCGCTTCATCTCAGTTCTTCTTCACTTGTTGATCTTGAAGAAACCTGATACCGAAAAACTTAACCACTCCGTCCGGCACCCAACATCTGGCCAACACGTCGACTCCGCCTCCCAATCCTTGGTGGTTTGGTGATGGAAATACATGAAAGCTGCCGACAGTGGGTGTGATGATCGTACTTCGGAAATTCTGGTCTCGTTGATGGACACAGCTTCTATAACTTGTGACCTGAGGTCGCTTTCAAAGCCATCCTAGGTCACACGCATTCACACTGATACTTCTGAGTAAAGCCATGCTGGATGAAAATGAATCCAATGAGAAAGACCACTCACATTATTCTTGTGGGAGGACAGGTGTTCCACCCTTCCGGCTATTTGTGGGTGTTTGTAATTGTTCCACCCTTCCGGCTATTTGTGGGTGTTTGTAATTGTTCCACCCTTCCGGCTATTTGTGGGTGTTTGTAATTGTTCCACCCTTCCGGCTATTTGTGGGTGTTTGTAATTGTTCCACCCTTCCGGCTATTGTGGGTGTTTGTATTGTTCCACCCTTCCGGCTATTTGTGGTGTTTGTAATTGTCCCACCCTTCCGGCTATTGTGGGTGTGTTTGTAATTGTTCCACCCTTCCGGCTATTTGTGGGTGTTTGTAATGTTCACCCTTCCGGCTATTTGTGGGTGTTTGTAATTGTTCCACCCTTCCGGCTATTTGTGGGTGTTTGTAATTGTTCCACCCTTCCGGCTATTTGTGGGTGTTTGTAATTGTTCCACCCTTCCGGCTATTTGTGGGTGTTTGTAATTGTTCCACCCTTCCGGCTATTTGTGGGTGTTTGTAATTGTTCCACCCTTCCTGCTATTTGTGGGTGTTTGTAATTGTTCCACCCTTCCGGTATTTGTGGGTGTTTGTAATGTTCACCCTTCCGGCTATTTGTGGGTGTTTGTAATTGTTCCACCCTTCCTGCTATTTGTGGGTGTTTGTAATTGTTCCACCCTTCCGGCTATTTGTGGGTGTTTGTAATTGTTCCACCCTTCCGGCTATTTGTGGGTGTTTGTAATTGTTCCACCCTTCCTGCTATTTGTGGGTGTTTGTAATTGTTCCACCCTTCCGGCTATTTGTGGGTGTTTGTAATTGTTCCACCCTTCCGGCTATTTGGGGTGTTTGTAATTGTCCACCCTTCCGGCTATTTGTGGGTGTTTGTAATGTTCCACCCTTCCGGCTATTTGTGGGTGTTTGTAATTGTTCCACCCTTCCGGCTATTTGTGGGTGTTTGTAATTGTTCCACCCTTCCGGCTATTTGTGGGTGTTTGTAATTGTTCCACCCTTCCGGCTATTTGTGGGTGTTTGTAATTGTTCCACCCTTCCTGCTATTTGTGGGTGTTTGTAATTGTTCCACCCTTCCGGCTATTTGTGGGTGTTTGTAATTGTTCCACCCTTCCGGCTATTTGTGGGTGTTTGTAATTGTTCCACCCTTCCGGCTATTTGTGGGTGTTTGTAATTGTTCCACCTTCCGGCTATTTGTGGTGTTTGTAATTGTTCCACCCTTCCGGCTATTTGTGGGTGTTTGTAATTGTTCCACCCTTCCGGCTATTTGTGGGTGTTTGTAATTGTTCCACCCTTCCGGCTATTTGTGGGTGTTTGTATTTGTAATTGTGTATTAGTGTTCCTCAAAAAGCTCCTGTCGAGTTATTTGGGTTTTTGAAAGGGTGTACGCATTTTTGTTGTTTTGTGTTGATGATATTTTTGTATGTTGCCGTGCTATTTGTTAATGTTATGCAATCGTTGCGTGTAATGTTTGTGCGTTGGTGTTTGTTCATTAATTCTCTTGCTGATACCGATTGCCAGGTAGTTAATTATTTCCTTTTTCTGTGTGTTAGTTGTAAATGCTGTTCTGGCAGCTGATATGGACATGAATTGGAATTTGTGTATATATTATATATATATATATATATATATATATATATATATAGTTAATCAAACAAGAAAGCACAAAAAAAAACACAACAACGCGAGGACGTGGAACAAATATAGTATTATTGGACGCTCATGAAAGAAGGAAAGAAGGAGGGTTTAACGTTTCGAGCGGAGCTCTTCGTCGGAAACATAGGAGAAGGAAAGATCCAGAGAAGGGAAGACGGAGGAAAAAAAATCGCCATATATATATATATATATATATATATATATAGTCGCCCTTTTCAAGCCTAGCCAGGCTCATGGGGTCGGTTTCCTGGTTTCTGTGGCGTATGTGTTCACCCCAGCTGGACGGGACGCCAGTCCATCGCAGCGTTACTCAAGAAACAGGAAGAGAGAGTGAGAGAAAGCTGTGGCGAAAGAGTGCAACAGGGGTTGCTACCACCCCCTGCCGGAGCATCGTGGAGCTTTTATGTGTTTTCGCTCAATAACCATAAACAACGCCCGGTCTGGGAATCGAAACCGTGATCCTCCGACCGCGAGTCCGCTGCCCTAACCACTGGGCCATTACGCCTTCACACACACACACCACACACACACACAAACACACATATATATATATATAATATATTGTTGTGTACTTCGATCGTTTCCGTCCTTTCGTTGTATACATTCGAAGTTTTCTTCAGGGGATCTAATGCGCTTGGCTTAGATTTCCCTTGGCGGGATGGCCATATCGGAGCATCTCAAGATTAATCAGCCGAAATTGCTAAGATGATCTGGTTCTTGACTGATGACTGAGGGCTTCGAATGTCCCGTCCTGTGGTTCTTGTGTCGTCTCTGTGGTGTTTCATGTTCTTGTCCATGTCTGTAATTAATTTTACTGTTTACCTATATAATCGGCGGCTACGTATCCACAATTGTCCTTATACGATAAGTATATTTTTTTCTCTAGCTTTGATACGACTCTTAATCTGTCTCTTTTTCTCTCTCTCTCTCTCCTCCCTTATTCCACTTCCTTTCTTTCCCTCTCCATCCGTCTCCCCCCCCCCTTCTACGTTTCTCTATCTCTCTCACCTCCAGCCCCCTCGATCTGTCTCTTTCTTCTCCTCCCTCGTCCACCTTCTCTCCCTTTTCATCTGTCCCTTTCTCCTGTCTTTTGTTCTCACGTGACAGCTAGCCGCTGTTGAGCGCTCTTTCGTTTTTCAGCAGCCGCAGAAGCAACACGTATTTGTTCGTCTCCCCGTGGCCTTAGGCACAAACACAGCCAGCCCCATACTCAAATCGTCCTGTCGAAAGACCCTTGTCCTACGTCCTGGTTTTGTTTTGTTGTTTTATTTTTTATTTTTACCGTTATTGTTTTACGTTTTTGTATTCTTATTGGTGTCACGTATTCTGTATTTTTGTTTGTGTACTTCGATCGTTTCCGTCCTTTCGTTGTATACATTCGAAGCTTTCTTCCAGGGGATCTAATGCGCTTGGCTTAGATTTCCCTTGGCGGGCTGGCCATATCGGAGCAATCTCAAGATTAATCAGCCGAATTGCTAAGATGATCTGGTTCTTGACTGATGACTGAGGGCTTCGAATGTCCCGTCCTGTGGTTCTTGTGTCGTCTCTGTGGTGTTTCATGTTCTTGTCCATGTCTGTAATTAATTTTACTGTTACCTATATATATATATATATATATATGTTGGTCTTACATGTAGTGCCAGTGATGTTAACGGTACTGATAGCATTGGTGTTGTTAGAAACAGTGTAGATGGATTTCTACCGTTACCTCAAACCGCCCGGACGTTTATTTTTTTATTTTTTTTACATTTTTTTCTATTTTATCTTTCGTCGAAATATTTTCAGGCTTTTTCGCTGTCTTTACCACGTGACATTCTTGAGTAGCCAGAAGTGGTAAGAGGAATGTCGTGCTAGGTTTTCTTCTTTGTCGCTCTTGTTCCTTTAAAATTTTCAGTTGCTGTTACTGATGTCGAGGATGTTGTGGCCTTTGGGGTGGGGCTTTTTTTTTTGTAGTTTTTGTTGTTGATGCCTTCACTGTTGGTGTAATTGCTGTTATTGGTGGAGAAGTACTTCCCGTTTTATAGCTGAAGTTGAGGCCACTGTTGCTGAAGTTACCCGCCCTGGTTGGTGTTGCTGTTTGTTTATTTGTTTGTTTGTTTGTTGAGCGAAGCGGTCTTCGTCCCAGAGCTCGCAAGATCACGCCTCAGGATTGCTTGTAGTGGGAGAAGTCCGAAACGTGGTCCTTTGCTATTCGTAAGACCCGCAGAAGAGAAAGCAGGTCAACCCCCGACACCGAGAGCCTCCAGGCTCAGCGGTTGCGTAAGAAGTCGGGGACAAGAAACAGGAAGAAAAAGTGAGAGAAAGTTGGAGCGAAAGAGTACAACAGGGGTCGCCACCATCCCCTGCCGGAGCCTCGTGGAGCTTTAGGTGTCTTCGCTCAATAAACACACACAACGCCCGGTCTGGGAATCGAAACCGCGATCCTCCGACCGCGAGTCCGCTGCCCTAACCATTTGGCCATTGCGCCTCCACTGGTGTTGCTGTAGTTGTGCTGGCGTTCTTTCAAAAGTCATACTTTCTCTTGCTGTTACAGGGCAGAATGCCTTAGAATAACTGGTGCTGTCACAATTGTAACATCAATACCTTCCACGCATCAATGTCACCTGCAGTTTCCACTCTCGTAACATCGCTATTAGATCGAACATCCTGTCTAGTATCTTAGATTGCGCTTAAATATGAATTTCTAAACTTCTTCAATTAAATTTCTTTTACGAATTTTTTTTTCATAGCAGTGTGTTAGGCTCTTGTAACACAGCACATTTCACCATTAACCAGAAGTCTTGTTCTGATGGTATGTTTGCCGATAAATTAGTATCAGTGTAAATTCTTCAGGTCTTCGTAAGACGGTAAAGTGTTTCTCTGTCATGGTGCTCAAGGGAAAATTTTACTCGAATACAACCTTAACCCTTTAGTGTTTAAACCGGCCATAACTGGCCCAGATATTCTACATGTTTTATATTCAAACTGGCGATATTTAGCCTCTCACACCTAACCTACACTGACATTCTAAAAATAAACAATCACATCATTGAAACCCCAAAGCTATAAGATAATGCATGATTAGTTCAAAACAATTTGAGTGAAAAAGTATTACATTTAACAGAGTAATCTGAACACTAAAGGGTTAATGTTTGCAGAATTTTTGAAGTCTGCCTCTTCGAATTCTTTTCAAGCATAAACCATCTTGTTCTGGGAAGGTCCGCTTCCGTTTATGTCTTTAAATTGATATACATCTACATAACACCGTTCTTTTTATTTTCTCAGAAAGGGTTACGGGAAGCCTAGGGACATGAGCATACTGAAACGCACAGGCGCGCGCGCACTCACACAGATACACACATATACTTACTTAGATACACACACACATACAACACACACATGTGCTTCACAGTGCCTGTTTCCAACATTATGTGTGTGTGCGTGTGTATGTGTGTGCGTGTATGTGTGTTTGTGTCTTCGTGTGAGTGTGTATGTATATATATTTGTGTGAGGAATGCACTAAAGTTCTGCTATATATTTAAATTGTTACACAAAATATATGTGATATATGCGTGGATAGTGTAGTGTATTCCAACGTTGATTTTTGTCAAATGAATCAAGAAGAAGAGGCTAACACAGCTTATTTATGATGCGTATTTCCAGTGCTCTCTCCGCCTATATGTACTCCGTCGTAAAGGTGGCGCTGAACCAAGGTTCAACACAATTCCCAATCACTCATATATTGCAGCAGGACCCTATGAGCATGAATGTGAGTCATACGCTCCACCTGTCGTTTCATTTCGTTCTTAGTATCAAATACGATCATCCACTCCCATACGCGCTTTCCTATTTGATGGATTACGTATTGTGCCACGCATCATTCAGTTGTTCCTCTCGTTGCTGCTTTGAGAGGTGCCTAACGCCCCTTCCGTTTCTGCTAAAACAGATTTATATAATTTTAGTTATTGACTTTTCTACGATTATATCTTTGAGCCAGAACACACTTTCATTTGTGACATACTTCAATCAAGTTATTGTCTTTTCGAGAACCGGCTCATATCCAATGTTTCCCTCTGTCTCGCAACGCTGGTAAATGTGACATTGTTTCTTTTGTTGCTATTAATGTTATAAAAGCAAAGTATTCGTGTTTTTGTCAGTATTTGTTAAGATGTCTACATCAGAGTCTACTTTTCCAAAAGTCATAAATTTTTTCTTGATCTTCTTCTAATTTGTGTTTTCGTTGTATTTTTTTTACAAAATTATCTTTATAAGTGAATCTGTTACTACTATGTTTGTAGCTAGCACCTTTTTCTTCGTTTGGCATTTTTTTTTCTCTGTTAAATAAAACCTGGTAAGATCAAAATCTTCTGCGGAGCTCTCTTATAAACGTCCGTTCATGGCAAACAACAGCAATAACAACAACATTAACACGACTACTATTACTATTACTGCAAATAATAATAATAATAATAATAATAATAATAATAATAATAATAATAATAATAAAATAATAATAATAATAATAATAATAATAATGATGATGATGATGATAGTAACATAAATAAATAGATAAATAAATAGATAAATAGATAGATAAATTGATAGAATAATCGATTACATGAAATTAAGGATGAAAGACTATAGTGAATCCTAACAAAATGGAATCAAAAGAAATAACCAAAGCACATAAAACAAAAGAGAACAAAATAGAAGAGATTGTGTGGGAAAATATATTTAACACAAAAACTGATTTTAAAAACGCGAAAAAGAAACATAACCATAATAAAAAGAACTGGAAGAGGCAGACGATAGCAATTTCGATGAAAACAAGAGAGCAAGAAAATACAAAATTTAAATTTAAAATAAAACAAATAGAAAAAAAAGGGAAGTATTTAAATAAAACAAGTGATGTGAAAGAATAGAAGAAAGGCTAACATTAAGGGATGTGGAGGTATAGTGGGTGGAAGAGAAAGAGGAGGGGAGATGAGTAAATCAAAAGTTGAAAAGGAAAACGTTCACGAGAAATAAAATGGAGGATGGTTGGATGAAAAGAGAAAGTCAAAAATGCAATTGTGAAAGAGGGAAAGAGAGTGAGCGAATTGAGTGGGAAGGAAAATGGAGAGAGAGAGACGGCAAAAAAATATATTGAGAGAATGAGTCGGTAATGTGAATGGGAGAGTAAAAGAAAGTTTGAGAGAGAATGATTCAGAAAATAGGTAGGAAATACACGTAATAGTACTATGGTGAGTGTGTAAGTTTTTGTGTGTGTGTGTTTGTGTGTGTGTGTGTGTGTGTGTGTGTGTGTGAAAGAGAGAGAATGATCAAAGAAGGCAAAACGGAAAGGGTAAGAGAGAAATAAAAAGGAGGGGAGATCAAGTAAAGAAATATAATGAATGGGGCAGAGAGAGGAGAGAGAAAGTAAATGATAGGACGAAAAAGAGGGTTAGAGGGAGAGAGATAGAGACAGCGAGAGAATGAGAAATAGAGGGAGTAAGAGAGTGGGTGATAAAGTAATTGATAAGGTGTTGGGGAAGGGGAAGATGGAGAGAAAAGAAAGGTAGTGGAAATAAAGAATGAAAGGGAAGCTAAAGTGAAGAGATTTAATAGAAATAAATGTATGCAAGAGGGGAGCAGGAAATTTTTATGAGGAGGAGAAGGAGGAGATGATAAAGTAATGGAGACTACGAAGGTAGAGAAATGTGAGAGTGTTGTGAGTGTGTGAGAGTGAGAGAGAGAGGCGGAAGGAATAAAGAGAGAGAGAGAGAGAGAGAGAAATAAGGAACTATAGAAAGGACCGAAAAGAGATAAGGGAGAATAAATGATTGACAGAGAGAGAGAGTGTGGTGGTGGCAGAACAAAAGAGAGAGAAGTAGAACAAAAAAGATAGTGAGTAAGAGAGCGGTAGAGAGAGAGTAAGTTGGAGAGAACAAAAGGGAGAAGAATAACAAGCGAGTGTGAGAGAGGGGGAAGAGAGTGGGCGACAAAACAAAAGAGAAAATGGGGAACAAAATGGAGGAAGTCAGTGAGAGAACGTCAGAGTGATTGCATGCGTTAAGGATAGAGCGAAAGAATGAGAAGGAGAAACGGAGAGAGAGACAGGGAGAGAGAGAGAGAGAGAGTGAGAGAGAGAGCAAATGAGGAAACAATAATATAAAATGAAAGGAAGGGAAAACGAAAGAGAGTGGATTTGAATAAAAGAGAGGAGGGGCGAGGATAAAAACAAACAATTGTGTGGTATATCGAGAGACCGAAGGAGAGAATGAAAATAAGAGAGAAAGAGAGAGAGAGAGAGAGAGAGAGAGACCGAAGGAGAGAATGAAAATAAGAAAGAGAGAGAGAGAAGTAGAGAGAGAGAGAGAGAGAGTAGAGAAGGAAGTAGAGAGAGAGAGAGGTAGAGAGAGAGAGAAGTAGAGAGAGAGAGAGAAGTAGAGAGAGAGGAGAGAAGTAGAGAGAGAGAAGTAGAGAGAGAGAGAGAGAAGTAGAGAGAGAGAGAGAAGTAGAGAGAGAGAGAGAGAGTAG
>NW_021823658.1:5000-17500 GCF_006345805.1 Octopus sinensis | reverse complement strand
AAGCGAGGTGTATCCTGCCGGCTTCTCTTCAGGCCAAGGATATTTTGATTCGATTAAAGGCTACATTGTTGCAAAGAGGTACATGTTAACACAAAGACGATATTCTGACCGAATCCTCTTTGAGTTAACATGTATCTCCATGTGACAATATAGCCTTTAATCGAATCCTCACTCGGATTTTTACCACTTCTGAGGTTCCACTCGCTATCGAACATACGTAGTCCGGATTTCCCATATTCCATTCCATAACTCTTGTATTCTTTTTCGCAAACTCTTCAACCCTCGTCACCTACCGGGGAATATAAAAAGAACTTTTTTCAGCTCATCGTTCTCCGATAAAGAAAAATGGTCCGCAACCTTCCGTCTCAATAAACCACTACTGGCCCCGAAAAGTTGTTTTTTTATATTTACTACGGATTACTCGAAGCTAACTTTTTTCCTACACCTCGATCCTATGTATGTATGTATGTATGTATGTATGTATGTATGTATGTATGTATGTATGTATGTGTGTATGTACGTATGTATGTATGTGTGTGTGTATGTATGTATGTATGTATGTATGTATGTATGTATGTATGTATGTATGTATGTATGTATGTATGTGTGTGTGTGTGTGTGCGTTTGCGTGTGTATATGTGTGTATATATGTATGCATGTATTGTGTGTGTGTGTGTATGTATGTATTTTTGTGTGTTTGTGTGTATGTATATGTATGTATGTATGTATGTATGTATGTATCTATGTATGTGTGTGTGTGTGTGAGTGCATGTGGAGAGAGAGAGAGAGAGAGAGAGAGAGAGGGGTGGGGAAGAGACCAATCTCAGAATTTCTTTGTATCTTGGCCGTCCAGATTTTAAACCCCTTTTGTCTTTCCTTTTTCATTCTCATACAAACTAATCCCCTTCTTCTTTCCTTCCTTCTCCCTTCTCCCTCTTTCTCTTCTCTACTCCCCTCTCCTTCTTCTTCCTCTCCTTCTTCTTCCTCTCCTTCTTCTCCCGATGCTTTTTTTCGATTTATGTTTATCTTCGTTCAATTTACTTTCTTGTCCCGAAATAAAAGCAGGTATTTTATTTACAACTTGAATAAGCCTTTAGAAATACCCTCCGCCACCCGCCTCCTTCTCCCATTCCCCACTCAACCCACTGCACCTCCACCCCGCCACAACCGCCACTTCCCAGCTATTGATTTGACCGTGACCTTATGACCCCTAAACACATTGAACTAACTCCTATCCGTGTATTGTCTCCTCTATTTGTGTCCCTGCACCACACAACACAACCAAGTGACGTCACATTACGTCGTCACCATGGAGAGGGGCTGAGGCCAATAGAGACCTCCCCCCTTCTCCCTTCCCCCAGGTGCTCGTTACGCTCTATTAAACACACCGATCTCGTTCACCCGATGACGTCATCTTGTCCTCGACCAACCACTTTTAAAGAAAGCCGGACTCAATGTGTCCTTCTGGATTGCTAAACATAGCAGTCAAACTACACCGCCTATAAACGACATATTGGATGTTATAATCTGAGATCAACTATGTCTAAAATAGCATGATGGTCATGGATGGAAAACATTTGTGGTGGGTTGTCCTTTTTTAAAGTCTGGTACTTATTCTATCGGTGTCTGTCGCCGAACAGCTATGTTATGGGTGCGTAAACACACCAACACGGGTTGTGAAGCGGTGGTGGGTCACAGAGACACAAACACACACACACACACACATCAGTTCGGAGTCGTAAACAAACATATATACATATTTATTTCTGTACACGCAGTAATATACCTTGTCTGCACACACACACACACACGTACACACACACACACATCAGCTCGGAGTCGTAAACAAGCACTTTCTGGTCGATTTACGTGAAGGAAATTATCTCGATCACAAATCAATTTGAGTGAGATACAATAATTGTTGAAGACCAGATTTGAATGCAGAGATCGAGCCTTGATCACAGCAAACTGCCAAACTCGATCGTTCTTCAAACATCAAAATCCACAAATGTGTGAGACTAACAAAAAATCCTCAACATCATTTCTCTGGATTATTTGGTAAAAATAACGAATTCATCAGTGATTACAAAGGAAAGTTTGGTCTCTTACTTTTTTGTCTGATGATTCAAGAACCATATATCCAAAGTGTGAGAAGACATTCCAGAAGAAAGTTGGAGCTGAAGAAACGGACTCGAGTTTGGTGAAGGACAAAAGGTTGATTTGGAACAAATCTGAAATATCAAACTGATTTAGAATTTGCTTTAATTAGAGAAAGAACACGGCGAAGAGAAATTCTAGAAGTGGAAGAATTTGCGTATGTATGTATGTATGTATGTATGTATGTATGTATGTATGTATGTATGTATGTATGTATGTATGTGTGTGTGCGTTTGTTGTGTGTGTGTGTTTATGTATGTATGTATGTATTATTTATGTATATATATTATATATGTATGTATATATATATAATATATATATATTATATATATTATATATATATATATATGTGTGTGTGTGTGTGTGTGTGTGTGTGTGTGTGTATGTTGTGTGTGTGCAATTTAATTATTTAAGTTAAATAAACAAATATGATTGTATCAAAATCTGTCTAGACAGGAAAACCAAAGAAACGGATATATGGTGATGTTATGTATGTATATATATATATATATATATATGTGTGTGTGTGTGTGTGTGTGTATATATATGCAGTATATATGTATATATGCAGAATGTATGTATGTGTGTGTGTGTATAAATGTATGCAACTGAATTTATGTTTTCGACTTGCATTGTTGTGGTGTATTCATTTTTAATTATATTGCGTATCGTTTCAAATATATTGCATTACATTCGTATGTATGTATGTATGTATGTATGCGTGCATGTATGTATGTATGTATGCATATATGTATGTATGTATGTATGTATGTATGTATGTATGTATGTATGTATGCATGTATGTATGTATGTATGCATGTATGTATGTATGTATGTATGTATGTATGCATGTATGTATGTATGCATGTATATATGTATGTATGTATGTATGTATGTATTATGTATGTCTGTATGCATGTATGTAATATGTATGTATTATGTTATGTATGTATGTATGTATGCATGTCTGCATGTATGTATGTAGTATGTATGTATTGTGTGGTGTATGTGTCTTTGTGTGTAACATGCCGTTATATATGTTTTCTTGCATATATATATATATGTATATATATATGTAAGTATATGTATAAGTACGTATATATATATATATACGTATATATACGTTGGCTTTGTTGTCTCATTTTATTTAACAAACACATACACATATGTATGTATACACACACACACACACACATATATGTATGTATGTATGTATGTATGTATGTATGTATGTATGTTTGTATCTACACACATATACATCCATACATGTATACATACAAACAAGCATACATATGTATGTCTTGGATACGATTTTAAAGTGCATCCGGTAGAGGGGCTCTGGTTCGGAAGTCCAAGATTTTGGGAAGCGTGAAACCATCTCTTAGCCCCTATCGTACCAAGTTCTAATCTGATCCAGAACAGTAACACCTGTTTGGGTCCCAAGTATGGGTTAACCACCTGAGTGCGGGGATGCAAAAATACCCTTAGTTGGTGTCAGGGCGCACAGTAAATCAGCGGGAGTGAGGGACTCCGAGCATGTTATCACAGCATCCTCCTAGGAGAGGGATATTCTGATGTAAAAGCAGCGGTTTCACCTGGTTACTGGTCATATATTCCCTTGGCCTGTCCCTATGGTACTTATCACGGAGACCCAGAGAGTGGTTCTGGTGCTGTACAAGCGTTCATCTCCATAATCCAATGGCGAACAGATGTCTCTTTAGGGTGACTTCATTTCTACGAGGTATGGACTCATGCAAAGTTTGAATTGTTTCCAAAAGAATTTTTGTCTATTCTTCAGCTAAAGCAGTCTCCGGTTCCCTATCTGAAAGATTTGGCTTTCTTCCTGAGTTTTGTTTCGACAAGGAGGTTTTTTCCCTCTTTCTCAAGGGCTGTCATTACTTTCGAGAGAGTACTTCTTGATACACCAAACATTTCGGCTGTTTTCGTTACGCTAGCGCTTGCCGTACGAGCACCAACAATTTGACCTCCTTGAAAGTCCGATAGATCTGTCATTTTAATGAATTCTAATTACTTTTTTCTGATGATATCTGAAAAGAAAGAGGAATTTTAGCAAAACATATTAAGCAATACTAATAATAAATCCCAAAACATAAAAATAAACAAGCATTTGACGGTTTTATAGATATTTCAAAATTATGATGCTATGATGCTAGGTGTTTCCATTATTTTGTCCAACCCCTGTACATATATTATCTCCCCTATAATAACTACCACCAGGGTTCCACCTGTTGAAAGAACGAAAACATTGGTTAACGATGCGCACACTGAAATGCAGCGGGGGGTGCTTTCATACTTGGAATAGCAAAATTAAGTACAAAGCATTAAGCTAAGAACATACACGAGTACCTTTAATCATTTACTGGCTTCAGTCATTGAAGTGCGACCTTGAAGGGTTTATTCGAACAGATTGGCTTCGATATCTGTGATTCTTTTCAGACTGTCACATATTCTGGAACAGATCCTGTATTCTATCGGATGTCTTTCGTCGAAACTTCTGACGAAGGAAAGAAATCCGAAACAGCTTGGACGTCAGTGTCAATCTTTCCCTCATAAAAATCGTATATGATACATCTTACACACACAAACACACACACACACACACCACACACGCGCGCACACATATGAGAGAGAGAGATAATAAAGTGAACGAATCTGATTGCAACCTACAAACCATTCAACATCATCTCATAAAAAACTCCTGATAACCCAGTTTTTTCC
Organism: Octopus sinensis; assembly: GCF_006345805.1. Taxonomy (NCBI): domain Eukaryota; kingdom Metazoa; phylum Mollusca; class Cephalopoda; order Octopoda; family Octopodidae; genus Octopus; species Octopus sinensis. Next base: position 12,604 of record NW_021823658.1, on the reverse strand, counting down.
CCCTTTTTTCCCCTCTACACCAAACTCGGTGCGTTCAGTTGTGTGTCATCTAAGGGATGACCCCCCCTAATTGTCGGGACTCAAATACTACAGAAGCAATCATCATTTTCCTTCATATTTATTTATCTGCCCTCATAACTTAATAAAAGCATCACGCCCTAAACCCAGTGACGTCTCATCATTATATTATTATTATTATTATTATTATTATTATTATTATTATTATTACTATTGTTTTTTTGCTGTTGTTTTTGCTTTTTCATGTTCCTGGCTTTTCCTTTTCTTTTCTTTGCTCCTATTATTTTTTGGCTTTAATGTCCTTTAAGCATTACGTAGCTCGGAATTGTACGTAAAGCTGGAAATCTCTACCCTCTCTCCCCACGACCACCACCACCGCCGCCGCCGCCGCCTTATCTGGTTGAGAGGAAGGGCGTTATGTTATTGTCCCTTGCCGTAGACAACAGTCACGTTTCACTTGGCATACGGGTTCCAGGCTGTTTCTCCCCTCGCTCGCACAGCCTGCAAAAGGGGGTTCCTGAAGGCAGCCAACCGAAACATCTACTCGACCAAGCGGAACGAATACACGTTCGAACTACAAAAAAATAGGCGAAATGGAATAAAAAAAAGAACCTGGGACAAAAAAGTGAGAAAAATTTACCGAAAACGTCATTGGCGAGTCATTGGTGGGTGGGTGGTGGTGGTGGTGGAGGCAGTGGTTGGAGGGGGTGGAATGGAGTCGCATTGAGGAGGGAGGCTGGCGGCGGGGGGAAGTTGTCGTTGTCGTCGTTGTTAACGGGTTAATACTGGTTGTGATTAGGGAAGATGGAAACTGATGTTGACGGAGTAGTATGGAGTGGTGGTGGCCGTGGTGGTGGCCGTGGTGGTGGTGGTGGTAGTGGTACCGATGGTGGTGGTGTTGATGGTGGTGGTGGTGATAGCGATGATGGTGGTGATGATGGTGGTGATGATGATTGTGGTAGCCGTGGTGGTGGTGGTGTTGATGGTGGTAGCTATGGTAGTGGTGGTGGCGCTAACTCCAGTGCTGTTGTTGTTGTTGCTATGATTATTGCTATTGTCTGCAGCGATGTCGTCGGTGTTGGTGTCGATGGCGACGATACAGATGGTGAATGGTGTGGGCGATGGCAGTGGAGGTGGTGCTTTTGATGTAAGGCAGGTGGTGATTGATGTGGTGATGGTCATGCTGGAGTTGGTTGGCGGAGAACGAGGGAATGGAGGCGGGGATGGGGGACGGAAGCGGTCAGACGAATTTATTGTAGTTTTAGTGATACCTTGTCATCAGAGTTATCTTTTTTCTATTTGGCCCAACACCACCCCACCACCACCACCACCACCACCACCACCACCACCACCACCACCACCACCACCACTGCCACCACTACTACCCACTCACCAACCCTAACCATCCAAATCCTAATCGTCTTAGTAATGATGATGATGATGATGAAGATGAAGATGGTGGTAGTGGTTGGTGGTGATGATGATGATAATGATGATGCTATTGATATCAGCAACATCTTCACTATTTGAAAGATCCTCCTCCTCCTCCTCCTCCTCATCATCGTTATCATCATCATCATCATCGTTGCCATCATCATCATCATCATCGTTGTCATCATCATCATCGTTGTTGTCGACGTCGTCATGTCTTCATCATCGTCGTCACCACCGCCGCCGCCGCCGCCGCCGCCATAACTCTTATATTAAAGCAACATTAAAACTGTCTGAAACAATATTATATATACAATCTCCCGCCGACTTCTCTCCTCTCCCCTCCCCCCTCCCCTCTCCCCGTTCTGTCTGTGTGTCATTACAGAACTGTTGTAAATCTTTTATTGCGACATAATTATCAATATTGCTGTATTGGTGTCGTTGTTGCTGTTTAATGACCGATCGGTCATCATCATCATCATCATCATCATCATCATCATCATCATCCACCATCATCATCATCATCATCATCATCCACCATCACCATCATCATCATCATCATCATCATCCACCATCACCATCATCATCATCATCATCATCATCACCGTCACCATCATCATCATCCACCATCATTATCATTATCACCATCATCATCATATCATCCCTCCTCCTCCTCCTCCTCACCATCATCCTCCTCATCATCATCATCAATATCATCTTCTTCGTCTTCGTCTTCGTCGTCGTCGTCGTCGTCGTCGTCGTCGTCGTCATTTTCCCATATCAATTAGTTGTCAGTTTTTAATTGATTACCTATTGTTTAATTTGTGAATCCCTTCCATCTTCATCAACTCTAGACATCAATGGTGCTAAAGTCTAGACACCCTCACAACTCCCCCTCTCCCTCTCTCTTTATAACTCTCCCCTCCTCCTCCCGTTCATCCACCCTCCCCATCCCCATGTAACATTGTTTGTCTTACACAAAGTCTGTTTAAATGAATCCATTTCCCCTATTCTGTGGCCTTCAGTCTCTTTTATATGTTTAATCAGTTAATCCCATGCAAACGGCCCTTAATCTTAAATATTATAACGTGTCAAAACTTGTCCTAACATGTTCTAACATCCGCCCCCCCCCCATTTATTCCCATGTCTCCCCAAATCAAAATAAATACGCGATGACAGCCACAGCACCACGTTTTATGCTTTCACCAGATACAAGAGAATAGTCACCAGTTGTGAATCAAATTAAATCTATATGGGAATCAACTACAGTGTACAGTAAGCCCCATGGTGGTAGAATCCGAGAAGCATAAAGTTCCAATGGTAATCCGGGTGAAGTGGTGGTGAAGTGACTCATGAGAGGGGGCAAAAACCCGAGAAGAAAGTAGGAAAGTAGAAATAAGGCGTCGAGCTGACAGAAACGTTAGCGCACCGGGCGAAATGCCGTTACGTTCTGAGTTCAAATTCTGCCGAGGTTGACTTTGCCTTTCATCCTTTCGGGGTCGATTAAATAAGTACCAGTTACGCACTGGGGTCGATGTAATCGACTTAATCCGTTTGTCTGTCCTTGTTTGTCCCTTCTATATTTAGCCCCTTGTGGGCAATGAAGAAATAAGAAAGTAGGAAAGATGAGGGTCTGAGATAGGAGGCGGTTCAGCCAGGCAGGATCAAACTGAACGTATATTTTATATGGTTTAAAATCACACAAAAACGAAAAGGCGAGAAAACAGTAAAGTGTTTTAATTTGACGTTCAGGAAGAAAGTCTGTTCGTTCCGGCATATTTTTTTTTAGCCTATTTTAGTTTTATGCCAATCCTATTTAAAAGAAAACTAGAAAAGATTCTTGGATGTGTCTGTTTGATATTTTGTAGTCATTAAATTAACCAATGGTATTCACGAATATATTGTAGACTATATGGTACATCCTAGGGGGGGGGGGGCATCGAACATATGTTGACATGGCTGATGATGCAGCAGCTTTGTGTGAATGTCTGTTAAGAGATGGACAGGCGAGTGCGCATGTCCTATTGCTGTCAGACAGGGATGTTTTCAAGGACAACGAAGTGATCTTTCTCTCTACAGATCATCTCTTTCTGGATTTCAGTTGTGGCAATTTCATTCAAATATGGTTGGCTCAAGAAGCACATACTAATTTTGACAGTGTGGGCCTTCCTTTGGTAGATAAGCTCATGCGAACGTTTGTCGAAAAGTAGTGGGTAGCCATTGTTTTGTTGAATATTTTGGAATCGTTTGATGTTGACGGCGTTATCTACCACCTTGCTGTTGTATATCCCAAAAAATTAATTTTGGCCTCGGTTCCAGTGAGAAGGGATGACTCGTAGTTAATAGATAGGTCTCTGCAGGCTGCACTTTTCTATAAAAACATTTGTAAACCATATCAAAATAGACGTCAGTATTTGATTGGCTGTTTTGAAACCATTAGAAAATGCGGCATACCTCTATCTGTTCAGTTTTCACGCGTAGGACATGTGATGTATTTGACTACTAACATGCAAAGTACGTGAAATTTGATACTGAAAGCATGAAAGACATAAAATGCAGAAAATCAAGGAACATCGCCGCCATTGTTATTTTAGTTATGTTGATGAGCGATTCTTTTTTCAATACATGACCGAACTTTCAAGGTCATGCAAATGCATTATATAGGAAATAGACTGTTGTAACCAGTTGGTAGCTGGAAATTCCTCATTAAATATCGATGGACGCGCCTGCAAGAATTCACTAATTCTAACCTTTTGTTCAAAATTGCAAAAGCCTGTAATAGAATGTTGAATTTTTTCCGAGACACCATGAACACACCTTTGAGAACCATTAATGTAAAGGACGCATGTTTCATAATGGACAAATCAGTTTTATAATTGTTAATATTAGCATATTTTAAACTAAACACACACACACACACACACACACACACACACACACACACACACACACACATTTATATATAGGCCTGTGTGCATGTATATGCATGTACAGATATATGAGGCTGTAAATCTAACCAGCTTGCTAGACTGATGGATCAATATGAATATTCGGATAAGCATGTACGTATGCACACATACACACACGCATGTGCATTATGTGTGTGCACGCGTACATATATGCATGTACGTGTGTGAGAAAAAGCGTGTGTGGGGGCTGATGTCCATAAATATATATAAAGCAGATTGAAAGGAGTACAGAGAGGAATGAAAGAATAAAGGTGAGAGGAAAGAGAGAAGAGAAGCAGATAAGGGAGAGTGAGATAATGGATTAGTATTTGATGTTTCCTCATAATGAGCCGATGTTGTTCGCAGATAGAGATAAGAGAAGGGTGGAGGTGGTGGCGGTTGTCGTGGTTGGACATAAAACGATCCTCCGTCCACTTTAGAAGTGTGGATCAGCCGTTAGAACTGGGATTTAAAGTTGTGATTACTGAGGTGACCGGTTCGCGTAATTGTTGGGTAAGAGGGAGAGGAGAAGGAGGGGGGCAGCAATATTTGTAACAATAACAACAACAGTAATAAGAGTAATAACCCCCTGCATTCAGCCCCTTTCCTTAAGCAACAACAACAACAACTATAAAAAGAACAATAAGTAAGGAATAACAGCTATAACATTAACAACAGCAACAACAACAGTGATAATAGTAACAACAACAACAAGAACAACAACAACAATGATAATGATAATTGTAGTAACAACGATCATCGAAAAAATACATCCTCAAAAGAAGAAAACAACAACAACAACAACGAAAGCAATAACAACTACTGCGACAACAATAATAACAATAGCAAAAAACAAAAAAACCCTACAAAAATCTCTACTGTTATCCCCACCACCGGCGGCGCCACCTTTGTCTTCCTCTTCCAACTTAACTTCCAATATGGCTGCGTTCAAATGGCTTCGAATTATGCATTTCCGGTTTTCACCGGGTTTTTATTGCACCAACATACGGCAAATATGAGGCGGCGGCGGCGGTGTAGTTGATGGCGGAGCCTAAATACACATACAGTCAGATCAAACAGACATATACACACACACATGCACGCACGCACACACACACACGCGCACATACACAGACTCATATAGAGATTCACACATGCATACACACACACATAGACAATAAGGTTTCGATTTCGGGTAGAAGTATTGGGTGGGGGTTGGGGTGTCCTTCTGTTTGGAATGAACTCTGTCTTGTGGTCAGGAGAAAGACAGAGAGAGTGTGAGAAAAAGGGAGAGAGGGTGTGTGTGTGTGTGAGAGAGAGAGAGCAAGAGAAAGAGAGAGAGAGCAAGAGAGAGAGAGAGAGAGAGAGAGAGAGAGAGAGAGAGAAGAGAGAGAGAGAGAGAGTTCAGTTTTTCTGTTCATTGTAATATTCCTACAGCTATTTCGCGGTCACTTTTCTAGTTTTGATGTTGTTGGTGTTGTTGGGGGTGGCCATGGTCAGAACATGCAGATAAAAGGAATTGCTGTGTCGCAATTGTTTCTTTTCTGCTATTGTTGTAATTATTGTTTAGAGTCAGGTCGAACGTGACTGAGCAAACCTTTAATTATAAAGACAATTCAACCGTGACCATCCCATGTATATCGACGACTACATTGCCTAGTGTATCCTTCTTCTCTTTAAAGTTGGCCAGGTTTGACTGAAGATTTGGCAGTTACTTTTAGCAGGTCAAGTAAAACCTTGGAAGTTCTCTTGTCAGAATCGTTATAGTGCCGGACAAAATGCTTCGCCGCATTTCGTCCGTCTTTACGTTATGAGTTCAAATTCCGTAGAAGTCGATTTGTCATTGAACGACAAATACATACATACATACATACATACATATATATATATCCATGACAGGCTTCTTACATTTTCCATCTACTAAATCAACTCACAAGGCTTTGACTGTCCCAAGGCTTTAGTAAAAGACACTCGCCCAAGGTGCCACGCAATGGGATTGAACCTGAATTCATGAGGTTCGGTAGCAAACTTCTTACTAGACAGCCACACCTATGGTGTATATGTTTTCTTCCTCATTTACACTCTTTTGTTCTAAAAGCAGAAAAACGCACTGAGCAATGCAATCCTATACATATTATTTTCTACTCTTGGCACAAGGCCCGGTACTTAATTTATCGCAACTGGTACTTAATTTATCGAACCCGAAATTATGAAAGGCAAAGTCGACCTCGGCAGAATTTGAACTGAGAACGTGACGGCGGACGAAATACCACTAAGCATTTCACCCGGTGTGCTAACGTTTCTGCCAGCTCGCCGCCTTCAATCCTATACTTTTTACGTCTGGAAAAGAGAAGATGGCTTCAGTTGGATTACGAATACATGATTTTTGTCTATGACTGTGTGACTTTATGCTACCATTGCATAATGTATAAGCGGTTGTGTCTGTGTGTCGTAGTGGCTGCTTATTCAAGTCAAGCTTAATCCAGCAGACCCAGAATCGAAGCGTGTTCCTGACTTGACTGCCTCCTGTTAGCAGACATATTGTATCTAAAAAACGTGTTCAAGGTAACGAGTTGTTAGCATCGTTACGACTTCAATAAAATGTTTTATGGTTTCCTTCCGACTTTCTACGTTCGGATTCCAAATTCCACAGAGGCCAGCTTTGACTTTCACCATTCCTGAATCGATGAATAAAGAGAAGATAATCCCAGTTTTGGGATCGATTTTCCTCTAACTGTATCTCCCCTACCCCGCCTTCTATCTCACCCCCCCCTCTTCTTCTAGATTCTTCCTGTTGTTGAAAACTCCCTTATCACATATTTATTTCTTTGTTGTCCACGGGAGGCTAAACATAGAGGGGACAAACATGGACAGACAAAGGGATTAAGTCGATTAGGTCGACCCCAGTGCGTAACTGGTACTTATTTAATCGACTCCGAAAGGATGAAAGGCAAAGTCGACCTCGGCGGAATTTGAACTCAGAACGTAACGGCGGACGAAATACCGCTAAGCATTTCGTCCGGTGTGCTAACCTTTCTGCCAGCTCAACGCCTTCCCTTATCACATATTACATAACACTGATGTTGCCTGAGAATTATGTTATGGCAACTCGTTTCTGTGGAGTACTCAGCCATCTAGCTTTCAGTCGAGCAACCAAATGATCATCGTCGAAGTCGACGACCGATCAGTTAGGACGATATTGTATAA
>NW_021823657.1:15000-22170 GCF_006345805.1 Octopus sinensis | reverse complement strand
AGCGTGACACAGAGAGTGACAAGGCCGGCCCCCTTGAAATACAGGTACAACAGAAACAGGAAGTTAGAGTGAGAGAAAGTTGTGGCGAAAGAGTACGGCAGGGATCACCACCACCCACTGCCAGAGCCTCGTGGAGCTTTTATGTGTTTTCGCTCAATAAACACTCACAACGCCCGGTCTGGGAATCGAAACCGCGATCCTACGACCGCGAGTCCGCTGCCCTAACCACTGGGCCATTGCGCCTCCACATACAATAAATACACTTGCAGGCACAGGCCTGGCTGAGTTCGTTGTAAGAATTTTGCTTCGCAACCGTATTGTTGCGGGTTCAGCCTGACTACGTAGTAACTTCAGCAAATATCTTCTGCTGTTGCCGGCGGGCCGACCAATACCTTTGAGTGGATTTGGTAGACAGACACGTAAAGAACCTAATTTCGTATTTGACGTTCATCATTACCTGAATATGCGCTACTGAATTTGCGGTGCTTCTAATACATCCGTTCGATCTAAAACTGTGATTAAATGTGGCTGTGTGGTAAGTAGCTTGGTTACGAACCACATGGTTCCGGATTCAGTCCCACTGCGTGTGGCGCCTTGGGCGGATGTCTTCTAGTATAGCCTCAGGCCGACTAATGCCTTGTGAATGCAATTGGTAGCCAGAAACTGAAAGAAGCCTGTCGTACGTATCTACATGTATGTGTGTGTGTGTGTGTGTGTGTGTGTGTGTCTGTTTGTGTGTCTGTGTTCGTCCCCCCAACATCGCTTGACAACCGATGCAGGTGTGTCTTCGTCCCCGTAACTTAGCGGTTCGGCAATAGACACCGATAGAATAAGTACTGGGCTTACAAAGAATAAGTCCTGGGGTCGATTTGCTCGTATGTCGGCGCGTGTCTGTGCACGTATGTGTCAATGCGCGTGTATGTACGTATGTTCAATATGTTACCGCGTGTGTATCGTTGGTGATTTTTTTCCCCTCTGTCTTCCCTTCCTTGGATCTTTCCTTTTTCTATGTTTCTGACGAAGAGCTCCGCTCGAAACGTTAAGTCCTCCTTATTTCTTTCCTTTCCTCAGCGTCCAATAACATCATACTTGGTCAACGTCCTCGCGTTGTTGAGTTTTCTCTTTGTGTTTTCATGATTGGATTAACCATATTGATATATATATATATATTATATATATAATATATATATATATATAAATATTAGGGAATAAATCCAATTTACAGGGAAAAAATCAGATTTAGGATTAAATCCAATTTTATAGTAAAATATTATAAAATATTATTAGAGACAAATTGTCTCTAATAATATTTTATATATATATATATATATATCTATTATATATATATATATATATATATATATGCATGCAATTATGTATGGTATGTATGTATGTATGTATGTATGTATGTATGTATGCATGTATGTATGATTATATTTGTTTACTTACGCATTAATGTCTGTTTGTATATATGAATGTCTACATAAGAACATCATAATCTTATTCATACACACACACGCACACACATATACAAGAAAGCAGTTAACTTTGACACGATAACACACACACACATTTATACGCACATACACACGCTCCTGTGTTCGCGGGTTAATGTATACAAAGGTGTGTGTGTATAACTATCTGTATGTATAGTTTTGCTAATTCTATTCGGAGGTTCGCCCCAGGCTGACCTGTTGAAGACTTTGTCGAGACCAGCGCAGCCTCGGGCAGGAAAAGTGTAGACTGTAAAATTTTCAAATGATAAATATATATATACCTACACAATGCATCGTTTTGTGTTGCGAATAAGATAACTCTGCACTTTGTAGAATGTAGTTTATTATATAAGTATTATATTCTCCACACACATATTGTTCACAAGCAAATACTTATTTTCAGTATTCACACATACCCGCAAACATCTCTGCCTCTGTGTGTGTGTGTGTGTGTGTGTGTGTGGTGTGTGTGGTCTCTCTTCTCTCCCGCTCTTTCATTGCATCTATCTATCTATCTGTCTATCTATCTATCTATCTATCTATCTATCTATCTATCTATCTATCTATCTATCTATCTATTATCTATCTATCCGGCACTGTGTGGCCAACAAAGAAACATATCTCTCTCTCTCTCTCTCTCTCTCTCTCTCTCTCTCCATATATATATATATATATATATATATATATACCGGAGTAAACACATAAATGTGAAACAAGGTGGAAAAAGAGTACTCAAATACCGACGAACGTGAACGTGAGACACAGAGTAACAGGTTTTGTTGAATTTTCTGCTGCTTTAAATAAAGTATATATATATATATATATATATATATATATATAGGTGTATGTGTAGATGTGTATGTGTGTATGCATACCCATATATACAAACGCATACACTCACAAAGATATATATGCATATATTCATATAAATATAATCTATTTGTCAAAGCAACATGGTAGTCCTTCATAGGACGATGTTACTATCTATCAATCTATCTATCTATCTATCTATCTATCTGTTTCTCTCTCTCTCTCTCTCTCACACACTCTCTCTGTCTCTCCATATATATTTACACGTGCTTATGTGTATATTGTGAAGATGATCAACAAAAGTCGTTATCTTCATTAAACACTGCAAACGCGTGCACTTTTTTTCCTCATATTCCCCAAGAGAAATGAGAAATTCCACTAAACATACCGGCTAAAAGAAGAATTGACACTAGTAGCAGTGTCTACCATATTCTAAGAACTGAATCGAATGCACCTGCGCACACACCTACTCACACGTGCACGCACATACTCTCAAACAAACCCATATGAGTATAAGGTTCACAGCTATGAGGCAACTCACTATATCACTCACATTTCTAAGATTTCACTCTCAGCTCACTATAAAAACTCTGTGTGTGTGTGTGTGTGTGTGTGTGTGTCTGTGATTGTGCTTGTGTATGTGTTAATGTACATTAGTATGTGTGTGTGTGTGTGTGTGTTTATGTATATTAATATGTGTGTGTGCTTGTTTGTGAACCATTTATTTATATAAACATTCAGTGATTGATGAATATTGAGATTAAAGATCTTGACTTAGATGGACCAGATAAGAATATACGGCTGATGACATTAAGCAGATATAAAAAAATTCATTTGCATCCGTGGAACCCTACTAAAACTATATCAATTTGAATTGAAGAACAGTTTGATAACACTATCAGCGATTATAATACAATACCTACACTATTTGTATACACACACACACTCACACACACATAAACATGTACTCACACACACGCACACATGCTCCCATTACTAACTTTATATCTACATCCATGAGAGATTTATGCAGTAGCAGGACGATAAAGTGATGGTATATCGTAAACTTAATGTGAAAGTTCCCGTGAAAGCGAAGAATGTTACTGCTATTTAGCCCTAGGAAACACCGTTTCCTGTTGGCCTTGATAGATTTCCTGTGTCCTTATGTTTATCGTGTTGCTATTGTATAAATCCCTCAGAGATATTTAGAAATGTAATATTTCTATTTTCGAAATCAGTGAATGTATTTCACATGAAATATATATGTTTTCAAAGGCGAATAGGCATCGCCAGCTATTCCAAACTGATGATGAGCAATGACTCTGAAACTAGTCTCTAAATGCTGGCTTTGCTGGGTGGAGGTGCTTATCTCCCTTTGTTGTCAAGGCCAACAGAAAACGGTCTTTCCTAGGGCAACATAGCAATAACATTCCTCCCTTTCATGGCACTGTCACATTAAGGTGACAACATACCATCCACTTTATAAATATATGCATGTATGTATGTATGTATATATATATGCAGGCTGGTTCTGTGTCACACAGGATCTTGGTTCTGTATCATTGCTTGGTACCTTGGGCAAGTGTTGGCCCGAGGCTATAGTAGAAGACACTTGCCCAAGGTGCCACGCAGTGGGAATGAACACGGAACTATGTGGTTGCTACTCAAGTTATTTACCACACAGCCTCTCCTACGCCTATAAAAGTTCGAGCTTGATATGTTGTTTAAATTCCAATGGAGGAGCCTTGGATTTGAGTTAGAAACTAATTCTTTCTTTGTTGGCAAGAAACCTTGAAATAAAACCGAATAATTACATACATATATGCATACATATACATAAATACTTATTAGGCTGTGAGGTAGATTCCTGGCTCTTTTTTTCATTTATTTTATTCATATTTTTCCCTTAACGATCCTAACAAATCAATCAATCATACATTTTCCGTTATTGTTCAAGACTTCTTGCCAACATTAGCAATCTTGTGAACGCCACGAGTGCAGAAATCAGTGTGTCTTAATCAAAGAATTCATTGAGCTTTATTTTGTGCGCCATGTTTTTGTTGAACCAAACACATCACAGACCGTTGGAGAGCAACCGAAATAGACGAAAACACTGTGTGACATTATTTCTCGTCCTTGGGTAGTAACTGCTATTTCCCATTTGCTTCCTCCTAAAACATATGAAAAATTGGCTAGTGTTTCCTTCAAACTTTCATTTTGTAGCATTTATTTAAACCCCAAAGAATCTCTCCGATCACATGGCTATGATGCTCCTCCACCATTCCTCATGATGAGAGACACGCATAATGTCAGCTGCTAAGGGACATGATCAAGTGGTTAAGGATAAAGCGACAAGCAAATCTATGTTATTGAGCAGAATATTTGCTATAATGATATTTCTGCTTCGGCGACTCAGCGTTGAATCGGTCTTAAATGTAATAGAAAATACGTCAGTTTTGAAACATTGATATCCAGATCAAAAACCAAAGTTTGAAGGGAATAGCAGTCATTTTCTTTGATTTCTAGACAGAAGCAAATACGAAATAACACTTAATGACCAAAGACAAAAACAATTAATAACATTGTAATACAGTGTAATTTCTAGTTATCATATCAGGAGAATACAGTGGGTAACGTAGTAAGTCTCGACCGACAAATTGAATAGCATTTTCGGTTCAATTAGCCACTTGAGGGCGAGCGTTGTCGATTCGAAAAAAAAGCATGCTAGTGCCTATGGGCGGGTTGTTTCATCTGGATTCCTTCGTAGATCCAGTGCATCTACTGAACGTAAAGCCCTGCTTTGAGTATGTGGTTCTTTGAAAGCATTTTGGACAGGATTGGCTCTTCGTAATCCAAATAAATACAGATTATTTGCCCTCTGTGAAGCTTGAGAACAATTTCTGTGAAGTTCTTTTATTCCAAATATTTGACTGATTTGGAATCTCGATTGAAAACTAGCAGAAGCAGGTTTCGAATACGTTTACTTTCTCTTCACGGTACTCCACCTTCATATGTCTGAAAATAGGTAAGATTTATGCAAATCTCAACACGATAGACAAAAATTGTAGAGAAAGAAGTGAACCGCAAAAAACCTGAAACACGACGCTAAAAGTATTTTTCTGGTTTAATTCAAATATCATTGAAAAGAAACGACAAATTTATGTAACAACCCAATGTATGTGTGTGTGTGTACGTGCGCGAGTGTGTGCGTGTGTTATTATGCATGTGAATGTGTGATTATGCATGTGCGTGCGTGTGTGTGAATGTGCGTGTGTGTATATGCGTGTGTCTGTTTGTGCGTGCGTGGGCATCTGTGTGAGTGTGTTTCTGTGTGTGCGCGTGTTTGTATTTAAGTGTGTATTGGCAGTAATTTTGAAGGCGGAACACTTCTGAAGGGTTGTCCCTTCCCTTTGATCTCCACCCTGTTCTCACCCGTAGTTCACCTGTAGCAATTTACAATGCAACTGTGTGATCACATCCCTTTAAGTCGCCTCGAATGACGAACTAAATCAAATCAGGCAAGCTATCGATTATATAATACTTGGTGAGTTAGTGCTCGCCTACGTATATACGCATGTGAAGACTGGATTTGGCGACCGCTTCGGAAGAAATCTTCATGGATAAACTGACAAAAAGACAGGTGCTGCAAAGCATTGTGAATTACAGAGCGCAATGTGTTACAGGTAACATTTTGATCATCCACGGCAATCGTCTTCACCTCTTATCAAGGCCTTGATACTGGAATGAAGATATTTTCTGACGAAAGTCAGGGTCGCAGCTTAGAACACATATGTGTGTATATATTTGTATGGGTATGTGCGCGCGCGGGCACGCTTGTGACATTTCGTATCTCTGACTGTCGCCGAACACCATTTTACAACTGGTGCTTGTTTGATTCTACACCCATAACATAACGTTTCGCTCAAAGTGATTGATAAACAATATATATATATGTATACAGGAATGGCTGTGTGGTAAGTAGTTTGCTTACCAACCACATGGTTCTGAGGTCAGTCGTGGTATCTTGGGCAAGTATCTTCTACTATAGCCTCGGGCCGACCAGACTTGTGAGTGGATTTGGTAGGCGGAAACTGAAAGAAGCACGTCGTAAATATGTATATGTATATACATATATATATATATATATATATATATATATATATATATATATATATGTGTGTGTGTGTGTGTGTGTGTGTGTGTGTGTGTGTGTGTTTATGTGTCTGTGTCCTCCCCCAACTTCGCTTGACAACTGATGCTAGTGTGTTTACATTCCCGTAACTTAGCTGTTCAGCGAAAGAGACTGATAGAACACGTACTACGCTTACAAAGAATGTCCTGGGGTCGATTCGCTCGACTAAAGGCGGTGCTGCGGCATGGCCGCAGTCAAATGACTGAAACAAGTAAGAGAGTAAAAGCGTATATATATATATATATATATATATGTATATATATATACTAGCAGTATCGCCCGGCGTTGCTCAGGTTTGTAAGGGAAATAACTATAAAGCATTTTTAGAGAGTTATAGCCAAAAAATAGCAAAAAAATGGAAAAAAATGATGGTAAATTTTTTTTAGTTAAAAAAGGTGGAGTTGCGTCCCCTAGACAGTTTGCGGTTTGTGTTTCTGATTCTGGACCCCATGTCGAATTTATCGATTTTTTTCAGAACTGGGGGAACTTTTCAAAATGTTCGCTGCGTTAGTTTTGAATTATGACATTGGGCTATGTGTGTGTCAAGTTTCATCAGAATCGGTTGAAAGCCGTGGTCAGGGTGAGGGTACAAGCAAACAGACACACAGAAACACGCACAGACAATCTGCCGTTTATATAGAGAGAGATATATCAGCAACTCGAAAATAACAA
>NW_021823657.1:5000-10000 GCF_006345805.1 Octopus sinensis | reverse complement strand
CAAAATCAAGAAGAAAACTAACAACTCTTTGGGGGAAAGCAACTACAGCGTGGGAATAGATTTGAAAAGTGCAAATGAATCGTTAGACAATGTGAAAATACGCAGAGGCATTTTCGATGGGATGTCTCTTCCCTTAGTATTGCACTAATCACCCATACAAGTAATCTAAGAAAATCCAAGCCTGCTTATGAATTTACCAAATCAAAGGTGAGAAGAAATCGCAGACTCTTAGATTCAAATAGTGTGAGTATTCCGTATCGATAATGGAATGCAGTTTGTGGTAAACTTGGAAGAAATGCCGCTAACAGTTTATCGCCGCCTTTTAATTATAATGATATTGATTTCGAATTTCAGCGCAGGGCCAGCAATTTTGGTGGAGCAAATAGGTCGATTGCATCGATTCCAGCTGTTAACTGGTACTTTTTTTTTTTTGACTCCGATATTATGAAACTCGGAGGAGTTCGAATACAGAGCATAAGGTTGGAAGAAATGCTACTAAGCATTTATTCCGGCGCCGTGGTGATTGTACCAGTTCAGGGCAGCAGCAGCAGCAGCAGTAGTAGTAGTAGTTGTAGTTGTTGCTGTTGTTCTTTTTGTATTTGTTGTTTTTCAGTAGTTGCAGGAGGAGGAGGAAGAGGAGGAATAGCAGCGGCAACGGCGGTAGCGGCGGTGATAGTGGCAGCAGCAGCAGCAGCAGCAGTAGTAGTAGTGGTAGTAGTAGTAGTAGTAGTGGCAGCAGCAGCAACAGCAGTAGTAGTAGTAGTAGTAGTAGCAGCAGCAGCAGTAGTAGTAGTAGTAGTAGTAGTTTAGTATTAGTAGTAGTAGTAGCTGCAGCAGCAGCAGTAGTAGTAGTAGTAGTAGTGGTAGTAGTAGTAGTAGCAGCAGTAGCAGTAGCAGCAGCAGAAACAGCAGCAGCAGTAGTAGTAGTAGTAGTAGTAGTAGCAGTAGTAGTAGCAGCAGTAGCAGTAGCAGCAGCGGCAGTAGTAGTAGTAGTAGTTTAGTAGTAGTAGTAGTAGTAGTAGTAGTAGTAGCACAGCAGTAGCAGCAGCAGCAGCAGTAGTAGTAGTTGTAGTATTAGTAGTTTAGTAGTAGTAGTAGTAGTGGTAGTAGTAGTGTAGTAGCAGCAGTAGTAGTAGTAGTAGTTGTTGTTGATCTTTTTGTATTTGTTGTTTCAGTAGTAGCAACAGGAGGGGGTGGGCGAAGAATTGCAGCGACAACGGTAGCAGCGGCGGCAGCAGCGGCAGCAGCAGCAGAAGCAGCAGTGCTAGCAGCAGCAACAGGTGCGGCAGTAGTTGTAGCAGCAGCGACAGCCACAGTGGCAACAGAAGCAGCAGTGCTAGCAGCAGCAACAGGTGCGGCAGTAGTTGTAGCAGCAGCGACAGCCACAGTGGCAACAGAAGCAGCAGTGCTAGCAGCAGCAACAGGTGCGGCAGTAGTAGTGTAGCAGCAGCGACAGCAACATTGGCAACAGAAGCAGCAGTGCTAGCAGCAGCAACAGGTGCGGCAGTAGTTTGTAGCAGCAGCGACAGCAAATTGGCAACAGAAGCAGCAGTGCTACAGCAGCAACAGGTGCGGCAGTAGTTGTAGCAGCAGCGACAGCAACAGTGGCAACAGAACAGCAGTGCTAGCAGCAGCAACAGGTGCGGCAGTAGTTGTAGCAGCCAGCGACAGCAACAGTGGCAACAGAAGCAGCAGTGCTAGCAGCAGCAACAGGTGCGGCAGTAGTATAGTGTAGCAGCAGCGACAGCAACAGTGGCAACAGAAGCAGCAGTGCTAGCAGCCGCAACAACAGGTGCGGCAGTAGTTGTAGCAGCAGCGACAGCAACAGTGGCAACAGAAGCAGCAGTGCTAGCAGCAGCAACAGGTGCGGCAGTAGTTGTAGCAGCAGCGACAGCAACAGTGGCAACAGAAGCAGCAGTGCTAGCAGCAACAGGTGCGGCAGTAGTTGTAGCAGCAGCGACAGCAACAGTGGCAACGGAAGCAGCAGTGCTAGCAGCAGCAACAGGTGCGGCAGTAGTTGTAGCAGCAGCGACAGCAACAGTGGCAACAGAAGCAGCAGTGCTAGCAGCAACAACAGGTGCGGCAGTAGTTGTAGCAGCAGCGACAGCCACAGTGGCAACGGAAGCAGCAGTGCTAGCAGCAGCAACAGGTGCGGCAGTAGTTGTAGCAGCAGCGACAGCAACAGTGGCAGCAGAAGCAGCAGTGCTAGCAGCAACAACAGGTGTGCGGCAGTAGTTGTTAGCAGCAGCGACAGCAAAAGTGGCAGCAGAAAGAAGCAGCAGTGCTAGCAGCAGCAAAGGTGCGGCAGTAGTTGTAGCAGCAGCGACAGCAACAGTGGCAGCAGAAGCAGCAGTGCTAGCAGCAGCAACAGGTGCGGCAGTAGTAGTTGTAGCAGCAGCGACAGCAACAGTGGCAACGGAAGCAGCAGTGCTAGCAGCAACAACAGGTGCGGCAGTAGTTGTAGCAGCAGGGACAGCAACAGTGGCAACAGAAGCAGCAGTGCTAGCAGCAGCAACAGGTGCGGCAGTAGTTGTAGCAGCAGCGACAGCAACAGTGGCAGCAGAAGCAGCAGTGCTAGCAGCAGCAACAGGTGCGGCAGTAGTTGTAGCAGCAGCGACAGCAACAGTGGCAACGGAAGCAGCAGTGCTAGCAGCAACAACAGTGCGGCAGTAGTTGTAGCAGCAGCGACAGCCACAGTGGCAACAGAAGCAGCAGTGCTAGCAGCAGCAAAAGAGTGCGGCAGTAGTTGTAGCAGCAGCGACAGCAACAGTGGCAACAGAAGCAGCAGTGCTGCTAGCAGCAACAACAGGTGCGGCAGTAGTTGTAGCAGCAGCGACAGCAACAGTGGCAACAGAAGCAGCAGTGCTAGCAGCAGCAACAGGTGCGGCAGTAGTTGTAGCAGCAGGCGACAGCCACAGTGGCAACAGAAGCAGCAGTGCTAGCAGCAGCAACAGGTGCGGGGCAGGCGTAGTAGTTTGTAGCAGCAGCGACAGCAACAGTGGCAACAGAACAGCAGCGTGCTAGCAGCAGCAACAGGTGCGGCAGTAGTTGTAGCAGCAGCGACAGCCACAGTGGCAACAGAAGCGCAGTGCAGCAGCAGCAGCAACAGGTGCGGCAGTAGTTGTAGCAGCAGCGACAGCAACAGTGGCAGCAGAAGCAGCAGTGCTAGCAGCAGCAACAGGTGCGGCAGTAGTTGTAGCAGCAGCGACAGCCACAGTGGCAGCAGAAGCAGCAGCAGCAGCCGCAGCAACAGGTGCGGCAGTAGTTGTAGCAGCAGCGACAGCCACAGTGGCAACGGAAGCAGCAGTGCTAGCAGCAGCAACAGTAGTTGTAGCAGCAGCGACAGCAACAGTGGCAGCAGAAGCAGCAGTGCTAGCAGCAGCAACAGGTGCGGCAGTAGTGTTGTAGCAGCAGCGACAGCCACAGTGGCAACAGAAGCAGCAGCAGCAGCCGCAGCAACAGGTGCGGCAGTAGTTGTAGCAGCAGCGACAGCCACAGTGGCAGCAGAAGCAGCAGTGCTAGCAGCAGCAACAGGTGCGGCAGTAGTTGTAGCAGCAGCGACAGCCACAGTGGCGCAGCAGAAGCAGCAGCAGCAGCCGCAGAACAAGGTGCGGCAGTAGTAGTAGTAGTAGCAGCAGCGACAGCAACAGTGGCAACAGAAGCAGCAGTGCTAGCAGCAGCAACAGGTGCGGCAGTAGTTGTAGCAGCAGCGACAGCAACAGTGGCAGCAGAAGCAGCAGTGCTAGCAGCAGCAACAGGTGCGGCAGTAGTTGTAGCAGCAGCGACAGCAACAGTGGCAGCAGAAGCAGCAGTGCTAGCAGCAGCAACAGGTGCGGCAGTAGTTGTAGCAGCAGCGACAGCAACAGTGCAGCAGGAAGAAGCAGCAGTGCTAGCAGCAGCAACAGGTGCGGCAGTAGTTGTAGCAGCAGCGACAGCCACAGTGGCAACAGAAGCAGCAGTGCTAGCAGCAGCAACAGGTGCGGCAGTAGTTGTAGCAGCAGCGACAGCAACAGTGGCAACAGAAGCAGCAGTGCTAGCAGCAGCAACAGGTGCGGCAGTAGTTGTAGCAGCAGCGACAGCAACAGTGGCAACAGAAGCAGCAGTGCTAGCAGCAGCAACAGGTGCGGCAGTAGTTGTAGCAGCAGCGACAGCAACAGTGGCAACAGAAGCAGCAGTGCTAGCAGCAGCAACAGGTGCGGCAGTAGTTGTAGCAGCAGCGACAGCCACAGTGGCAACAGAAGCAGCAGTGCTAGCAGCAGCAACAGGTGCGGCAGTAGTTGTAGCAGCAGCGACAGCAACAGTGGCAACAGAAGCAGCAGTGCTAGCAGCAGCAACAGGTGCGGCAGTAGTTGTAGCAGCAGCGACAGCCACAGTGGCAACAGAAGCAGCAGTGCTGCTAGCAGCAGCAACAGGTGCGGCAGTAGTAGTTTGTAGCAGCAGCGACAGCAACAGTGGCAGCAGAAGCAGCAGTGCAGCAGCAGCAACAGGTGCGGCAGTAGTTGAAGCAGCAGCGACAGCAACAGTGGCAACAGAAGCAGCAGTGCTAGCAGCAGCAACAGGTGCGGCAGTAGTTGTAGCAGCAGCGACAGCAACAGTGGCAACGGAAGCAGCAGTGCTAGCAGCAGCAACAGGTGCGGCAGTAGTTGTAGCAGCAGCGACAGCAACAGTGGCAACAGAAGCAGCAGTGCTAGCAGCAGCAACAGGTGCGGCAGTAGTTGTAGCAGCAGCGACAGCCACAGTGGCAAGAGAAGCAGCAGTGCTAGCAGCAGCAACAGTAGTTTTAAAGTTATTAAAAGGACAAAACAACGTTCAGCAAACAAATTAAAAGCGTTCCTGATTGAGTTTTTTTCTTTCTTCCTTTCGTTGTGTCGTTTGTTCTCTTGTGTGTTTCTTTTTTAATTGTTACATCGTAATAAAAGGCTATTCAAAGTTCTTCCCTTCACCTAGTTTCTTCATTCCTTCTTTCAATAGTTTCATTTTTTTTTTATCTTCTTTAATTT
>NW_021823656.1:12500-21665 GCF_006345805.1 Octopus sinensis | reverse complement strand
CCTTATTGTTCCTTTAGCCACAGGTCAACCTTGATGAAGGAAACCTATGGCCAAAGAAATTCACGACATCGTATGATTTGAGGAAGATTTGACTACTATGTTTGGCAATTCTGTCTCCCAAATAATGGCCTGTCTCCCAAATAATGTTCTTGTTGGTGCTGTTTGCTAATTGTTAGACTTGAAACTACATCGCGACCTTTTTAAAACGATTCGTCCCTTCCTTTAATCACTGCAACAACAACAACAACAACAACAACAACACTGACATGCGCTGAAATTGAGAAACACATCATCGTAGTCTTTCTTTTCCAACTCATTAGATGTCATCTCTCTCTCTCTCTCTCTCTCTCTCTCTCTCTCTCTCTCTCTCTCCTCTTTGTATATTTCTCCCATTTAACGTGTCTGGTTTCTTCCTATTTTTCTCTCTTTCTCCTTTTCTTTCTTTCTCTCTCTCTCTCTCTGTTTCTCCCTCTCTGTCTTTCTCTCTTTCACTGTCTTACGCTTTTCTTTCTCTACAACTTCCTCTCTTTTTTAATCTCTCTCTCTCTCACAGCCTCTCCTACTTCTCGCCTCACTCCCTCTTTTTGTCTCTCTCTCCCTCACCATCTCTCACCCGTCCACCCACGCCATATCATCCCAGTTTACTCCCTTTTCGCACCCAATCTTTTCTCTCACCCTTTTTTTATCTTCTAGAATTTCCTCCATTTCTCCCGTCTCTCAGCATGTCCGTTCTTCCATTCAATGTCTGCTGACCAAACAACACATTGGCACCTCTTTAGACGGGAGCCACACGAGGGTTTTTTTCTTTTTGTATTTTAACAACGCAATGAAAGATTGATAGAAACGGAAAGTGGTAAATGTATCGGTGTGTCTGTGTATGTGTGTATGTGTGTTTTTATGTTTTGCAAACGCTACTTTTAATCTGTGGGTTTGTGTGTGTCACACAACGCCTTCTGTTAATGGTTTGCCTCTTCTTATCGAAATAAGATATGATAAAACAGATACCAAGGGATGAATGCAAACAGTATATTCATGTTTGTATTTATACACACACACACATACACACATACACACACACACACACGTACTCAAACACATGCATACTCACATACATATACGCTGCAAACACCCTTTCATTTAGAAACATGCACGAACAAATTTTATACACTCACATACATACATACACACATACATACATACATACATATGTATATATATATATGTGTGTGGTGTGTGTGTGTGTGTGTGTGTGTGTGTGTGTGTGTGTGTGAAGGCGCATGGCTTAGTGGTTAGAGCGTCAAGCTTACGATCGTGAAGTTGTGAGCTCGAATCCCGGACCGAGCTGCGTGTTGTGTTCTTGAGCAAGACACTTTATTTCACGTTGTTCCAGTTCACTCAGCTGTAGAAATGAGTTGCCACGACACTGGTGCCAAGCTGTATCGGCCCCTTTGCCTTTCCCTTGGATAACACTGGTGGCGTAGAGTGGGGAGGTTGGTATACATGGGCGACTGCTGGTCTTCCATAAACAGCCTTGCCCCGACTTGTACCTGGGAGGGTAACTTTCTAGGTGCAATCGCATGGTCTGTGTCGTGACCGAAGGGGGTCTGATATATATAGTATATATAATATATATATATAATTATATATATATACAGTTATCCAAACAAAGAAGCACAAAAAACACAGCAACGCGAGGACGTGGAACAAATATAGTATTATTGGACGCTCAGGAAAGAAGGAAAGAAGGAGGGTTTAACGTTTCGAGCGGAGCTCTTCGTTGGAAACATAGGAAAAGGAAAGATCCAGAGAAGGGAAGACAGAGGAAAAAAAATCGCCAACGGTACACACGCGGTCACAGAACCTGTGTATTGGATATGTGTGTATGTATGTGTACATATGCATGTATATGTGTGTGCGCGCGTGTGTATACACATATGTATCTATATTCACACACACATACACTCACCGCCTTTCATTGCCTCTTAGCCGCATCGATGAACTCAACCGCCAAAAGATTTCGCTTTCTTAAAAACTTCTCTTCTGGTGAAAGTCGGTAATGATGACTTAAAGAAAAACCCCAAACATGTCTGACGTTTTCCTGCATCTTTTCAAATATCAGAACGAAACCTGTCAGGCTGTCTCTTTATTATTAAATTTCGGAAAGGCTGCGAGCTGGCAGAAACATTAGCAAGCCGGGCGAAATGCGTAGCTGGCAGAAACGTTAGCACGACGGGAGAAATGCGTAGCCGTATTTCGTCTGCCGTTACATTCTGAGTTCAAATTCCGCCCAGTCGACTTTGCCTTTCATCCTTTCGGGGTCGATAAATTAAGTACCAGTTACGCACTGGGGTCGATATAATCGACTTAATCCGTTTGTCTGTCCTTGTTTGTCCTCTCTGGGTTTAGCCACTTGTGGGTAGTAAAGAAATACGTATTTCGTCTGCCGTTACGTTCTGAGTTCAAATTCTGCTGAGGTCGACTTTGCCTTTCATCCGAAAGGTCGATACCAGTGAATCCCCTCCCCTCAAATTTCCGGCCTTGTGTCTCCAATAGAAAGGATTATTAAATTTCTGAGTTATCTCCTTTACTACCCTTCTCAAAATCTGTTATTAACGTTAATGGTTTTTCTTCACAATTTTTTGGTTTGCAGTATTCATTGCAATAGGAGACCTTCCGCTTATGACCTTCCTCTTTTGCATTTTTTTAATGGTTTTGTCTGCAGACAGGGTGCATTTAAGGTTGTGTTATCCAATCTGCTTTTTATTGTCTCACGACAGTTAGGAGCCATTTGACTGCAAAGATGTCTCAGACATAGCTGAAACTTGTTAATATGATCATCTCTGACACCTAAATTCCTCTGGTCACTCATTGGATCCTACGGGCAGATCAATATTTATAGACATTCTCTAATATTTCCCCATTCACTCAAGGCCCTGGCACTGAAGTTACAGAGACTGTGTCAATTCGTATTTCTTGGTTATCTACATCAACGCTTCACTTAAATATACACTCACTGCTAATACGATCTTATCAAAGTATTTTAGTTAATTACCCTTGCTGTAATTTAGCTCTTAAAATAATCAAATTTTATGAAACAAACGTTTTCTCGCAAATATCATGTTACATCTGGTTCAGTTGCCACTGTTTGACGAATCAACAAAATATTAAGTTACAAAACAATTTTTAGGGCGGTTTTATATAATCGTCCGCTACAACTGTGTTACCTTTTAAGAAACATCCCACGAGACTACTTGAATCCTTTTGAAATTCCGTGTGCATCAGGTGGACCAATCGACGGAAAATAAACAAGAAATTTATTTACGATTCTTAGAAATTCTTCAATGATTGTCGTGTTTATTTGTGTGTCTGTGTGCTTGTGTTAGGTTTACATTTTCAAACATCCATTATAAATGTGTATATATGTGTATATATATATATATGTGTGTGTGTGTGTGTGTGTGTGTGTATGTATGTATATATATATATATGTATGCATGTATATATATATCTATATATATATATATATATATATATATAATATATATATATATATATATATATATATATATTTGTGTGTATGTGCTACTGGTAACATGTAAGTCAGTACATCTTGTCGCATTGTCGGCGATTTAACCGGCGACCTTACCAAAGTGGTTTGATAAATGGGGAGGATATCATTCGTTGGTCAACCAACAGGATTAAAAAAGCAAAATGCCAAAGACAAGCGTGGTGGCATCGACGGCCATCCAACAGATGGGAGTGAGACACCATAGTCTTTGTTTAGACAGCTCTCTTGGAGACAAAAAAGCTCTGATGTAATACTTTTTGGGAACATGCATTTCGTTGTTACCCGAATGAATGCAAGGGGTGCGAAACTCTAAGTAGCAATGGATACTTCAACTTCAAATAAAAATATATACTCCACATCATGTATTGAGTATCTTTCCTTAGTAAACAGAAATGTTTACGCAGTTGAATAAATTGCGAGTATATCCATGCAGATTAAGAAGAAAGGTCAGAAACACCAGATCAAGAGTATACAATTTCCTTCCCTCAAGGTATTGCAATCTCTTCTAGTCTCAGATATTTGATTTGATTTTGATTGTCTACATGTGTGTGCGTGTGTGTTTATGTGTGTATGTACGAAAGAGAGAGGATTGAGAGAGAGAGGGGGGATGGAGAGAGAAAGAGAGAGAGAGGAGAGAGAGGAAGAGGGCGAGAGAAGAACTAAGTAAATATATAATTGTAACATTAAGAAAAGGCGACAAGCTGGCAGAACTGTTAGCACTCCGGACAAAATGCTTAACGGTTTTTCGTTCGTCTTTACGTTCTAAGTTCAAATTTCGCCGAGGTCGACTTTGCCTTTCGGGGTCGATAAAGTAAGTATCAGTGAAACGCTGGGGTCAATGCAAGCGACTTACCCCCATCCCAGATGTCGCTAGCCTCGTGCCAAAATTTGAAACCAATATTAGAAAAGTATCAAAATAAAGTTGAAGAATTTATTACAATACGAAAGAGGAAAAGTTTAATAACTTCTATATTATTTCAGGTAGAAAGGCCCATAATCAGAAGCGAATGGAAATAGTTTGTTTTTTTCTTTTTTTACTTAAAATATATAAAAGTTCCTTAACTCTCCTTCTTTACATTGCAAGAAGCTCTCCGTCTTCATTATTTTGATTTTTTCCTTCTTTATCATAATACTTCAAGCGAGCCACAACGACCTTCTTGTAATGTTAGATTTTTTCATTGAGACTGGTATATCTTAGTGAATATAGCTACACTAAACTCTCCAAACCGTTGTGGTTTATTTGGCACGGCATCAACCCTGAGATCTCAGTGCCCAAATGAAATTAAATTCGCAAATATACATTGCTATTGATTCGTTACACAGACAGACACAAGGCCACAAATTAAGTGAGAAAGGATTAACGGATTAAATCAATCCCATTGCTTAACTCGTACTTTTATTTTACCCATTCCAGGAGAGTGAAAATCAAAGTCGATCTCGGTGGAGATTTGAACGCAAGCCTTTGCTGGCTACTTTTCTGCTTTGACCATTGTCAGTAAAACTAGGTGACAGATTGGAAATGTAATTACCTCATTACTGAAATGTCTAGCTTGACCGCTGACCGCTGATGTGTCAGACGGTCTGTAATCATCGCTCGCTTGGGGCGAGTTATTGATGTTCAGCCATATGTTCCACGATTCATCCAAGCAACCAAAGACAGCCAACGGACTTCAATTAGGTTCTCAAGTTAGCTTTCATTTCTTTATGTGCATGAGAGAGAGAGAGAGAGAGAGAGAGACAGACAGACAGACAGACAAAGGGAGAAGCAGAAGAGAGAGAGAGAGAGAGGAGAGAGAGAGAGAGAGAGAGAGAGGAGAGAGTGAGATTGTTTTAAAGCCTGCAATGAAAGCGAACCAGTGACTTATCCTTTTAACTGAGTATGAAACATACTCTTTAGTTTGCTCAGAACAACCCAAATGGAACTGGAGGGTTTTGGTAATCCGAGCCCTGGACCCAGGGGCAGGACATCTACCCGGCTGCTGGCTGCTGGCACAAACATCGCATTCCATCTTTACGGTCAATCTTTCTACAAATACAAAAGTGTTTCCAGTTGTCTTCCCTTTTCAAAGCCTTTTACTCGACGACTCTTTGCGTATGAAAGTTTGAAATACACCGAAACCTAATATAACTGTGAGATTTATAAACAGCACACACACACACACACACACACCACACACACACACACACACACACACACACACACACACACACACACTCACGCACACTCACGCACACACACGCACATACACTATGTACATATATAATCATGTATTTAGTCCATTCGTTGAATCGCGGTTTTCTTCAATTTTCTTGTTTCTTCAGATCTTTAAACAAATGCCGTCCATTAAATAGATTTATTTGCATTCCTTTTAGGGTATGACCTCTGTAACTGCACCAATCGTTGGCACTGAACCGGTTACTTAAATTTTCTAATAAGGCTTTCTAACATAGGCACAAAATCATAAATTTTCGGTGGTGTGGGGTGGGGGTAAATTCTTTTAAATCAACCTTTTTCCCCCTATCCACCCCTTCTCTTCACTGGTATTCCTTTTCATCGACTGTAAAATAATGGTTCCGCATTTTGTCATGTAACCAGCAACTTCGAGGAGAGAAAGGATTTCCTTGACCCCAGTGCTCAACGGGTACTTAAAGGATGAAAGGCAAACTCGATCTCGGTGGCACCTGAACCCAAAACGTAAAGAGCCGAAAGAGATGCCGCTAAGCTTATTATCCGGCGTGGTAACGATTCGACCAGCTTACCGCCTTCAAGCACGAAATAATTAAAAAGAAAGTGTCGATGTGGCGGATTTAAACTCAAAGCGTAATTGAATGTAATGCTCGCTATGTTTTTGTCTGGCGCTCTACCGATTCTTCAACCATATCCACAATACCTTTTGTGTTTACTAGTACCATTAAGCATTAAATGTAGAGGTATAGTTATCTTCAAAATGAAGGCCGTCACTCAACATACTTGTTCATCATGGAACCATTTCGTGGGTTCGAAGATTATCCATACTGTTGCCCTTAATTAAACAGATTATGCTGTTCTTGTTGTTGTTGCTACTGTTGTTGTATCGTTCAATCAAAAAATTTATGTTCTGGTGCGAAACCAGTTTTAGAAATCCTTATCTCCCTGTCCCCTGTGAGTCTAGCATGCACTGAATCCCATTCCTGCAAACCATCATTTTCGATCCACGGCACACTGAAGATGCCGCTTAAAGTGTTATGACACACCATTAGCTTTTTAATGAATGTTAACATTCTTTTGCTACAGTGATGGATGCACACGCATTGCAATTGTCCGCAAATGAATAAGCATGCACTAGTGCAGTGCAGCCAAAAAAAATCATTCAAGATTCCGAAATATCTTGGCGTTTTCTGACTCAACTCAAAAAAATTTCGGCACATTGATGTGTCGTAAAGCATTTACTAAGAACGTCTGCTATATTTACGCATCATTAACATCGACCTGGACATTAACTGTCTCGAGTCCTGGGACTCGCTAGGTCGATTATCCGGTCTCCGTTGTGTATAAGTAGAGAGATCACAAACATACACAGTGGATAGGACGCCAGCCTTACTCACTTATTACCGAGGAGATTCATGTGAAAGGAAGAGTTTTGCTCAAAGACAGAACGCACTGCAGAGTCCTGGAATCGAAACTACGAACTTGTAATCGAGTCTGCAACACTCGAACGACTGGGCTGCGCGCCTTCATTGTCTGCTAAAGAGTTTATCAGTTTACAACGGAACACTTGGAAACGTGTTTTTTTGGGGGTTTTTTTACTTTGTATACTCTTTTACTTGTTTCAGTTATTTGACTGGAGCCATGCTGGAGCACGACCTTTTGCCGAGCAAATCGATCCCAGGACTTATTCTTTGTAAGCCTAATACTCATTCTATAGGTCTCTTTTGCCGAACCGCTAAGTTATGGGGATATAAACACACCAGCATCGGTTGTCAAACGATGTTGGGGGGAGGGACAAATACAGACACACAAACATACATACACACACACACACACACACATGTATAATATATACATATATATATATATATATATAATATATATATTATATATTATATATATATATATATAATATATATAATATATATTATATATATATATATACACCTATACACATACATATATACGACGGGCTTCTTTCAGTTTCCGCCTACCAAATCCACTCACAAGGCTTTGGTCGGCCCGAGGCTATATTAGAAGATACTTGCCCAAGGTGCCACGCAGTGGGACTGAACTCGGAACCATGTGGTTCGTAAGCAAGCTACTTACCACACAGCCACTCCTACCATATGTTAACAAATATTCAGCATGTGTACCTACTTTTATATTATATTAAATTAAATTGTGTAAGGCGGCGAGCTGGCAGAAACGTCAGCACGCCGGACGAAATGCTTAGCAGTATTTCGTCTGTCTTTACGTTCTCAGTTCAAATTCCACCGAGGTCGACTTTGCTTTTCATCCTTCCGGGGTCGATAAATTAAGTACCAGTTGATCTAATCGACTGGCCACCTCCCCCAAAATTTCGGGCTTTATGCCTAGAGTAGAAAAGATTATATTTTATTGTGGGTAGGTGTTTGACATGAGGCAACAAGTTAGCAGAATCGTTGACGCGTCGAATGCCTCCGGGGATTCTAGTTGACTGCATTGCACTCTGAGTTCAAATCCTATCAAGGTAAGCTTTATCTTCTAGCCTTCCGGTGACGATAATACACCACCTGAATATTCTTCTCTCTTTCTTTCTTTCTTTCTTTCTTTCTTTCTTAGTTATGTCGTGCTGGGGGAATAGCATTGTTCTCTTCTTCAGAAGTAAAGAGCAAAGCGAGGGACCAGCAACTTCTTTTCACAGAAAACTAATTTGCTACTTTAAGGGCTCAGCAAAAGATGGCCCAATATGCAGGGTAAAACCGGAGGAAAAAACAAAAAAGAGGAGAACCCCATTTAATACATTCATTGAACAGATATAAATACTATACATGCACGCGCGTGCGTGTGCATGTATTTGTTTCCAGTCTTATATATTTATATATAAAAATAAACAAACTTCGTACATGTAGTAAACCTCTTCAACTGTGGGTGTCTGTGTGCGCGTGTATATGAGTATATATATATATAACGGGAAGCTTTATGAAAATAGACAAAAGACGAAGGCAGGTGGAAAACAAACGAACAATTGTATATATATATATATATGCCTGTATGTTCATATATATGTATGTCTGTATGTGCATATATATGTATGTATCTCTCTCTCTCTCTCTCTCTCTATATATATATATATATATATATATATATATATATATTGTGTGTGTGTGTGTGTGTGCGTGTGTGTGTGTGTGTGTGTGTTTGTATCTCTCTCTCTCTCTTTCTCTGTATATATATATATATATATATATATCGGCGAAACATGTGTACCCCAGCCGTGTATAATTAATTAAGGTCTAGCCAACCAACATCGGGGATTCAAGGGATAAAACCCAGCCATATGTTAACGAAGCCCCCCTGCACCCACCACCAGCTTCACACCTTCCAGACATATTTATCAGACAACGATAACAGTGACAAATTCAAG
>NW_021823656.1:0-7500 GCF_006345805.1 Octopus sinensis | reverse complement strand
CAAATAAAACAAAGAAATACTTCGACACGTCTTTATACGTGCTATATTTTACTTGCTTTAGTGATTAGACTGCGGCCATGCTGGGGCACCGCCCTCAAGCATTTTACTCGAACGAATCGACCACAGGATTTATTCATTTTTTAAAAAAATGTTGGTACTTATTTTAACGTCACTCTTTTTTGTAGAACGGCTAATTACGGGGATGTAAACACACCAACAATGGTTGCGGAGCGATGGTAGTAGAACAAACACGCACACAGACACGCGCACACACATATATATATGACGGGCTTCTTTTAGTTTCCGTCGACCAAATCCACTGAAAGGGCTTTGACGCCTTTTAGTGTGAATGGACCAGGAGCCATGTTCTGGGGAAGTAAGCTTCTTACGATACAGCCACGCCTAACGATTATTTTGCTTCCGATCAGAGATGGATGTACCTGTGTGTAGGGTCAAAGGTCAAATCACGTTGGTGAGAGACGGCGAACATCAGCGCCCGCCCCCAACGGCCCCGCTCGGTATCATCATGTCTGTTACAAACGAACAACGCATCCATCTTGTTATCACTGAGCGAATATTTACGAGCCAACGAACACTGCTTTCCTTTTTTTCTGCTCTTTTCAACGGGAAAAGAACCTCCCGTTGTGATTTCTCTCTTAATTAGAAACGACTTAATTGGCAAAGTCGAAAACTACCTCTTTGTGTTGTGTGTGTGTGTGTGTGTGTGTGTGTGTGTGTGTGTGTGTGTGTGTGTGTGTTTTTGTGTGTGTGTGTGTGTGTGTGTGTGTGTTTGAGTGTGTTGTGTGTGTGTGTGTGCGTGTTTGAGTGTTCATTGGAGCAGTTACGTCCAAATAACTGAGACGAGATTATTTGTTCAAAATGTACAAGAGTCGATGGGATTGGCTAAAATTTTCTAAAAGTGTTGCCCCAGCATGGCCGTCGTCAAACGAGTGAAACTAATAAAAGAATAATTGAGTGTGTGTGTGTATGTGTATCTGTATTTGTGTGTTTGTGTGTGTGTGTGTGTGTGTGTGTGTGTGTGTACGTGTGTAATCACCCATACATACTCAACCACACACGTGAGTGGTTGAGTGGTTAAGGGGTTTGATTAGCAACTAAGCATCCCAGGTTCGATCCCACTGCTTGTCGTCGTAGGAACATGTCTTTTAGCCGGGTTTTCAATCACAAAACTTGGGTCGAACTGAGGTTGTAGTCGACACTCACCCACATACACTTCATCACATACACACACACACGCGCGCGCGCGCGCACGCACACACACACACACACACACACAACTTATCGCTCGATCATAGACTGGTGAACACTGGCACTTTTTCTGCGTGTGGAGGGGGGGGGAGTGCATATATTTGTCTTTGGGGACGGCTTTTCTTTTTTTTTCCCACTTCGATGCCCTGTTGATTCGTTTTTATCTCTGGTTTACTGTTTGGAACATCTCTTGTCTTAATTAACAAATAATAATAATAATAATAATAATAATAATAATAATAATAATAATAATAATAATAATAGTGATGATGATGATGATGGTGGTGGTGGTGGTGGTGGTGGTGGTGATGATGATGATGATGATGATGATGATGATGATGATCCAACTTGAAAGATTCTTGTAAGCTTTCCTTTATTTGCTTTAGTTGTTAAGATTTAAGGAAAGAAAAAAAAAAGAATGAAAAGAAGTGCATAAAAGCGGAAGAAATAGCAACAAACTCCTCAATAGTCGTCTATTATCAAATCTGTTCTTATCGTAGAAATAACGAAACACGCACAACAGAAAAAAAGAAAAAAGGAAGCCAACAACGAAGCTGTCACAAAAACAGCAACGACCAATACGAAACAAAATCTAAAAGAAAACAAACAAAAAAGAAATAATATAATAATAATGAACCACCAAAACGTTTTTAGTGTTTTTCGTTTCCGCCAGTCAACAGCTGACGGTCAGGTTTTCTCTGTAAAAGAAACACACAACCGATATCATACGTCTTTCAAACCGTTTTATTTTGGCTGATTTTTTACCAAACATTGAAGTCTCCTTTGATGTAATGTTTTCCTAACCTATTTTGTTTTAAACGTCCCCTAAGCATACTTAACTCAGCGAACCCTATTCTTTTTTTTTATTTATTTACTTTATAAAATTTTGGATAATTTTATTTATTTATTTTTGTTGTATGTTTGAGTTTGTTATTTCTGGTTCTTATGATATTTATTGTCAACATAAGCGAAATTAATATGATATCGTTTTTGTTGCTCAGTTCGGTTGAGTTTGGTTTCATTTGGAGGAAGTAGAGGGCAGTGGGGTGAGGAGATCGAATACAGTAAATCTGTGGACACAAATGTCTTCGAGTATCGAGTTACGTCTTATGTTTCAACGTTCAAATTCTGTAGAGGTCAACGATTCATCTTTCCGAAGCCGATAAAGTACCATTCAAGGCCTATGATTCGTGTCTTTCACTGCCACCTCTGTAAAATATGACTGCCCTCTGACCTTACTTTTACATGTCTCCGAAGATGAGCGAATTATCAGCTTTATTCTTTGATGGTCTTGAGATGGTTTATTATGCTAATATTAACATAAAACCTACAGTTACTGTAGAGGTAGGTAATAAATAAAATAAATGCGCCCTTTTAAAGCCTAGCCAGGCTCATGGGCCCGGTTTCCCGGTTTCAATGGCGTATGTGTTCCCCAGCTGGACGGGACGCCAGTCCATCGCAGCGTTACTCATTTTTGCCAGCTGAGTGGACTGGAGCAACGTGAAATGAAGTGTTTTGCTCAATAACACAACGCGTCGCCCGGTCCAGGAATCGAAACCACAATGTTACCATCATGATCCTGACACCGTAACCACTAAGCCATGCGCCCCCACAGATGTAGGTAATAGTAGAATCAAGACTCTGTACAGCTTTCCTCTCTTTAGCTTCTCCCATCATTTCTGAGGACTCTACTCCAGAATACACAGCGTTATGTCAGAGTGAGTAATTTTGAGGATGATGTTTCCAGGTAGACTGCTCTAGATTGCTCTCTTTTTAAGGTTGTCCTGACAGCGTCTTTGCATTTCCTCTTTGGTCCACCACGTAACCGAAAGCCAACTTCAAGTTCACCAAAGAAGATCTGTTTAGGGAGCCTAGAGTCGAGTATGCGTGCCACATGTCCACTCCACCGCAGCTGGAAATTACTTAGGAAAGTATTCATGCGTGACGTATTAGCCCCAAACGTTCGAAATCAGTGTTGGGTGACGAGATCATTAGAGCATCGGACAAAATTCCCTGTGCTGTTTGGTCCGGTTCTTTATACTCAAATTTTGTTGCGGTCAACTTTACCTTTCTGCTATCGATAAAATAAAGTACCATGTTCTGGGTTGATTAACCAAATAGCTCTTTTCTTATTTATTTGTGGTCTTATGCTCATGTTAGGAATTATTAAGGACGGTGTATGGCAAAATCGGTGGAGCAACGGAGAAAATATTTTGTGCTATTAAAGCTCTTTTACATTCTAAGCTGAAACCCCGCAGTGCTCAACTTTACCTGCCATCCATTGATGTCACGTGCTCCTTGCCCCCAGATATGTGGACCTTGTTTCTCTTTAAAATAATTATTCTTGTTAATGTGGTTGTTTGTTGTCTTTTTTTAAAAAAAATTGTTCGGGTTGTCGCTGAATCCTAGATCACAGGCTTATGATCGAAACAATCTAGCCGTGACCATTCCTGCTGAATCTTTTTTTTAATACGCAACGAACACACGTCCAGATTATCTAACGAGTTCTTTCTTCAGACAGTATGATGTAGTTTGAGGGAGATTTGGCTGCTATTTCTAACAGATCATGCAACAAACTAGTCTCATGCGCTGACTTTTGATTGCTTTGTTGATGTCTTTAATTGTACGCTCAGCATGGGAAAACATTTTAGCTAACTTTACGCGAATTTCCTCTCCCTTATATTTATTTTTCTTGTTTTATTATTCCTATTCGTCTTTTTCTCCACCAACCACGACACCTCCTTTTTCTTTTATAATACTAAAACGCAATTTACTTCGACAGAACAAAAAAAATAATATCCCAGGATTATTATCTGTTTGCATTGCTTGATCAGTTCTCACTCCTAAATAACTTGACACTACATTGAGCGATTCTGAAACGCATTATTCAACTAACATTTCTCTGCCACTAACATTTCTACTACAACCACCACCACCAATAATTACGTTATTATTATTTGTACAGTAAATACATGCGTTGGTTTCAATGACAACAACGCCAGCAACGCTCCAGTCCGCGCCAATCATTCTATCTTTGACAATAGCAAAGTTTTCCACTATTTTCCCCCGCGACAGAAATACACAACACCACTTTCAGAAACAACATTGAACGCTGCTTAACAAACTTCTTGTCACACTGATGCCAGACCTGCGTACTTTACATGAATAATACTTGAAGTTTTTGGTTCTGTTTTTGATAGAATATTGTGATCTCGATCATTTATACGGCTTGGGAACCATATAATCGGCCTGATGAGTCATCGGGTTCAGGAAAAAAAAGGTGGGGGGGGGGGGGAGAGACATAGACCAACATGGACAAAAAATATTCAAAACAAGTAGAAATACAAAA
Source organism: Octopus sinensis (assembly GCF_006345805.1). Classification (NCBI taxonomy): domain Eukaryota; kingdom Metazoa; phylum Mollusca; class Cephalopoda; order Octopoda; family Octopodidae; genus Octopus; species Octopus sinensis. Next base: position 2,882 of record NW_021823656.1, on the reverse strand, counting down.
ACATTTGGCTTTATCTCTCCCCTCTTTGCTCAAACAATATCTAGCAACTTTTAGTCCGAGTAAATCCTCTTAAACTTACAGACCACCAGTTGGAGTTAATTTTTAATCAAATAATAGAAAGTAGATTCTTTGCTAATTTACATAAATAATAACGACAGTACATTAGCAGAAGCGATAGGGGGCGACTGGGTGGCTTATTGATCCGTTAGGTGCAGTCGACGACCACCGAACTGGTGACTTTTGTGCATGATCTCCAGTTCGGCTTCATAGAACCGACTGATCTACCGTCGAAAATCCGGAATCTTTCTTTACTTCAGTCTCGTCCAAATTCTTTTGCTAGTTCCATCGATGATATTTCAGTGAGCTGGCAGAAACGCTAGCACGCCGGGCGAATGCTTAGCGGTATTTCGTCTGCGTTACGTGTGAGTTCACATTCCGCCGAGGTCGACTTTGCTTTCATCCTTTCGGGGTCGATAAATTAAGTACCAGTTACGCACTGGGGTCGATGTAATCGACTTAATACCTATGTCTGTCCTTGTTTGTCCCCTCTGTGTTTAGCCCCTTGTGGGTAATAAAGAAATAGGTATTCGTCTGCCGTTGCGTTCTGAGTTCAAATTCGCCGAGGTCGACTTGCCTTTTCATCCTTTCGGGGTCGATTAAATTAATACCATTACGCACTGGGGTCGATGTAATCGACTTAATACCATGTCTGTCCTTGTTTGTCCCCTCTGTGTTTAGCCCCTTGTGGGCAATAAAGAAATAGGTATTTCGTCTGCCGTTGCATTCATAAATGATCGTATCACATAACTGTTTTTCGTCCACATGCGTGATTCGAAACCAGGATAAAACACTAAGATATTTAGTACGGCGTTATACTGTCTACTGTGTTGATAAGGAGGTTGTACTATATTCGTTATAGAATAAACTTAATACTTCCAGAAGAGAATAAATAAACGTTGTGAAGTTCATGCCTTTCCTAAGGGAATAAACGTGTAAGAATAGGATTTTACATGCCGCGTCTAGACCGGAAGCACATTGGGAAAAAGCAACAACATCGTAATCTTAAATCTCAGCAACTTAATTACTGAGAGAGGGGGGGGAGAAGGAATGCGAGTGGTGGGTGTATGAGTGGTTCGGGTATACAATGCGTGGTGATGGTGCACTGTGCTGGCGTTATGTTTACAGCCATTATTTATTTATTTGTTTTACTTTATCTTCTTCGCGCTTGACGCGCACGACCGCAAGTTCAAAAGAGTGCATATATAATCTTCAAAGTGACTGAACAGTATCCAGTAAGATATATATACGGGCGCCTTCATTGGTATGTGGCATTTAGGTTGGAAGGAGGGAACAAAATGGGAGTCTTTCTTTTCAGCCGTGTCCACTAAGCACAACTCTGTTCCACATGTTTGGGTTGCAGGCTCGATGGGGAACCTTGTTGGCGCCAGAGTGGGCTCCAAATAACTCTTCACTAATCTCAAACAGTAAAGCAAGAAACCAAATTGCTACTTTGATCTATATATATATATATATATATATATATATAATATTATATATATAGATATATAAACCTCTCTCTCTCTTCTCTCTCTCTCCTCGATATATTATATATATATATATATATAATATATATATTATATATATAATATCATATATACATTATATATATATATATATGCATATTATATATATATATATATATATATATATATACATATATATATATATATATATATAATATATATATATTATAAACATCTATATATATATAAAATACTATCATACATACATAATATATATATATATATATATATATATATATATATATATATATATAAAACATCTTATTTTTATATATAACACGTATTTTTAAAGTAGGAAAATATCAAAAAGACATTTCTATTCATTTTTCTCATTGCACGCACACGCACACACACACACACACACATATATATATATATATATATACACACACACAGAGTAAGAAGAAAGAAAGAACTGTATTTGCATGCATGATACGAACAAAACTAGTTAATGCGTGAAATAGAATATATATATATATATATATATATATATATATATATATATAATACTTTACGTACCACGTCCTCGCGTTGTTGTTTTTTTGTGTCTGTTTTTCTTTTTGGATTTACTATACACACACACCACACACACGCACACACACACACATACACAAACATATATATATATAAATATATATATATATATATATATATGGGGCGGTAGGGTTTCATTATTAATGAATGATTACTTCTAGATTACTGAAAGTTTCTCGCCGAAAAGACACTCATCATATGGTTTTCCAAGAGTTCATCTAATAATACAGAGCAACCTAAAAGCACCGACATCACCACCAAAATATGGCTGTTTATATTTATGAAATAGAAACGAATAGTAACTCATGTGACGAATCAACTCGACTGAGTAAACTTAGAGACATTCCAATCGTGACTCTCCCGTCGTTTCTTTTCCTTTTGACAATATATCATTCGTTTGCATTATTTGGATTTTGGGGGAGGGGATGTTTAGGGGAGAGTTTTAGGACTGTTTGGATTGATACGAAGACTTGTTGATGTTTCGAGCAATCAGATCGATCAACAGAATATTGGAGACTACTTCAGTAACTTGACACACGTGTGTGTGCGTGCGTGTGGTGTCGTGTGTGTGTGTGCGTGTGTGTGTGTGTAGCTGAGTGTGTCTTTACGTGTGTATATGTATGTGTGTGCGTATATGTGCGTAGTTGAAAGACCGAAAAATGAGTAAACGTCGGACACCGTTTTGTGCTTCGTCTTCCGTTAACCAAACAATTGTATTTATGTCATATACGGCTTATTAGAATTTTAAGAAATACTACGAGTAAG
>NW_021823655.1:0-21767 GCF_006345805.1 Octopus sinensis | reverse complement strand
TTTCTGCAGTCACATATTTGTTATAAAAGTCAATTTTGGATATAATAGGATAAACAAGTCTTAGTTCACTGTTGCACTGTAGGTCAATTATTTCCGTCTGCAAAGTTTTTAGTTTTATCTGGCAAAATGTCTTTCACGACAGCATCCAAACACTCTTTTACGAATTCTCCATCCGAAAATGATTTCATTCTCTTTGAAATTATCATTGCAACAGAGTAGCTTGCTTTAACAGTATCAGAAGAAAAGTGTATCGATGAATTTAATAGTCTTTGCTGATTTCTCAATTCAGATTTAAGCGAATCCAGTTTCCTTGTTTTCAATTCCTTACTAAATTTCGCGTATTCGGAATGCTTTGTTTCATAATGTCTTCTTACATTGTACTCTTTCACCACCGATACTTTCTCCTTGCAAATTAAACATGTTGGCTTGGAATTATGCATTATAAAAAAGTAATCTTCTCCCAATGATTGCTGAATTGCCTGTTTTCTTCAAAAATTTTCCTTTTCTTCATATTGATAACAGCTACAAAAATAGATAAACTTTAAAATTTATTAAACTTATAAAATTTATCTTTATTTATTAAACTTAAGAAAAATTTATCTTGAATGTATTTATAGGTTAACTACATACAAAATTCTCTCGCGGGCCGCACCAAACTCCATCGCGGGCCGCATGCGGCCCGCGGGCCTTGGGTTGGCCAGCCCTGCTTTATAGAATACCCATGTTAAATCATCAATTTAAAAATTATCAAATGCTCCGCCTTTTTATTTATTTATTTACCCCCGGCCCCTTCAATTGAAGGAAGCCGGTGGCTAACAAGAACGTTAGGGCCAATGTCGGACGCTCCCAAAGATCCCCGATCGTGATCCGGTGTTCCGAGGAAGTAGAAGGCGGGCCTGGACAGGAGAAAAGGTCGTTGAGGGAATAGGAAGGGGTTATTTCTCCAAGACCGATTTTTATGCGATAATCGTGTAGGCCAGTATGGTGGCCACAGCGGAGGCGAGCCAAGTTCACTCGGGCTTCTCTTGAGAGGGAGGATTCGATCTTATTAATTGGCGGCGGAAGGCGTCCCAGAAGCTTGTTTATTCCAAGACATCTGATTGCCCTCGTAGCCACCAGGTCGTGAATCCCCTTCTGGTTAATGTCCGGAGGGGATCGTATAAGCTTGCGGACTTTGTCCGCGAGGGTCGGAACTATTCTCCTGTTGTTAGTGGAGTGCCAGAGGAAGTAGCCAGGGTGATTTAGGGTTCGGCATTTGTCAAGAAATTGCAGCCCGAGCATTTCAAAATGGTCACTGATTGAAGGATTTTCGATTCCAATGTAGGTGGTCGGTAGGTGTCGTTTTTAGACAGCCGGTAATAATTCGTAATGCTGAGTTTTGAGTTCTCTGAAGTTTTTCAAGGTTTGTAATAGATAAGCAGAACCCCAAGCAGGGATGGCGTAGTTCATAGTTGTTCTAATAAACTGCTTGTACAAAATTAAAAACATACTCGATTTACATTTCAAAATGATACTAAATTAAAAAAAAATAATATAAAATTTATATTGAAAAATTCGAAAAATAAGAAAACCGGATTTTTTTTGCGCCCACTGTATACAGTTGTTAGACTTTCCTTATCCTGCCAAATGAAGTCCCCGCAATAGCTCGGAGCACATTGAGTTTTTTCTGGGATTTTCCACAGATATATGAAACATGTTTCGAGAAGGACAAACAGCAATCAAATATCAGACCCAAGATTTTGGGGGATTTTTCAACTGGGAGTGGAGTGTTGTCTAGGAATAGTTTTAGGCTCTAAGTTGAACTGACGGCGGTCAGTTGTGAATAGCGTAACAGATGATTTGGAAGGAGAAGGTTGAAGAAGATTGCATTTCAGCCAGGACGAAAGAGTGTTCATGTGTTCCTGCAGAAATCCAGAAGCGGTGATTATGTTTTGGTGGCGGGAGGCAAAAATTAAGTCATCAGCGTAGGAGAGAGTAGAGTATTATGTTCGTCGGGATATTTGACAGATGTAAGTTAAATAAGGCAGGTGAAAGGACCGAATAATTTCTTAAATTCAACAGATTCGTCCTTCATATTGACAAATATTGAAATTATATATTTCTTAATTTAATATAATAACTAAGAAAATTTAGGTTTAATTTTTATAAAAAAATGCTTAAAATGTTAAATTCGAGCATTCAGTAACCCGCAGCGGTAGTGCCTGTGACATGTTAAAACTTTGAAAGTTATTCGAAAGGTGTTTAATCAATTTTTCCAGTACTTTATTTAAAATCCTATTAAATGGAAAGTAAAACTTCACTGTAACTGTATTTTATTCAAAACAAACGTTTTTGATTAAAAAATAATTTGTACTTTTGTCGAAGTGGTCGCAGTTTTTTTAGAAGATAATTAAAATTAATTAATTTTTTTAGTGAAAAATAGATTATTTAATTTATAACCCTCTATCAATAATTTAAATGGTTATTAAAATATTTTAAAAATTTATTTAACCAATTTAGTCATTTTAGTACGCGGCATCCAAATTCCAGGACTGTAGAAGGAATTTATGTCTTTACAATCTGTGCAAAAGATTCCTTATAGTTCTGTATTTGTTTTCGCCACATAAATTCTGAAAAAATAACTAACTAAAAAAACCTGCGAAATAAGATCCCAGATGATGTCTTACAGCTCCTCTTTGAGCTTTATATTCTTGCATTTTGCACTTCCCCACATTCGTTCTACTGTCTGGGTGTGCACTCCCGTCGTTGGATCCACAAAGAATTTTCTGAATATATTATATTTCCTTACTTATGGTTAACGGTTTCGTGTGTGTAGCCGTTTTCAACCAATTGATCAGTTGAATACCCTAAATGTTAATCAAATAATGCTAACCTTTCCAGCAGTCACTATAAATAATGCTTCCCACCTCGACATATCGAATTACTAGACTGAGCAGTGTTTCTCTGCTCCTATCCGCGACTGGTTGCAGAAAACACTGTTTGGTGGCTCGACAAATACCACCGAAGACCCACTGTTTTGGTAAAACTCTTCCAGAGTTGTTTTTCCGTTTGGAAAACATACTCTCGTCTACCTCCACAATCATACCAGGACCACCTGAAATAAACATTAATAATACCAATTTTGCCGTCAGATCTTTTAACAAGTGCGTCCACACAGACTTCACGTAAAAACATAGCCCAATCGACATATGTATGTTCACCCCAATTGTATTCGTGATGAAGCCATTTGAAGGTATGCCTATCGTAACTCCATAAGTATATGTAGGCGATGACATCCTCAAATGGCAATCTACAATTCTCTAACCAGGTATCTAGATTATTTGAGAGAAATTATACCTTTTTTAATAGAACATTGGACTCTACAACCAACTCTTGAGCATTTCCAATTGAGCTTCGGTCCCAAGACTAATTCCATCTGATGTCCCTTCGGACATATACAGTGGGGCAAATAAGTCATGGCACACCTATCATTTTTTTTAATTCAATATATTTTTACAATGATAACTTTTTCGATTTAGTTTATCATGCTATACAATAAAATCTTGCATTCTTTTGAACCCATTTCGTGCTAATTATATTCATGAATTTCAAATAAATATAATTGTTTTTCTTCATATTTAGAAAAACGTCAAATTTGATGTGTAAAAAAGTGATGACACTATCAAAAAATATGGATTTTTTTGACAATAAGATACAAATGATTATCTTTTGTGCCTTGTTTTTTCTTTGAAATAATTGATTCTTAGTTCTATTAATATAATTGATTAGTAGATTCCGATTAGTATAAAATACTTTATTTTTCGCGCCTTTTATTAAAATTATCTCGTCGATGAGAAAAGAGCATTCTTTGGACCTAAAACAACGAGTTGTAACTGCCCACCAAAACGGTAAAAGTTATGGAGAGATTTCTAAATTGTTGATATTACCAAAAAGTACTGTTCGAAATATTATTACTCGATGGAAGCAACGCGGAACTGTTATTAATAAACCAAGATCGGGTGCTCCAAAAAAGATATCTCTGCGTTCTTCTTCATTAATGAAAAGATTAGTTACTTCAAACCCAAAAATAACTCGAAAAGAATTGGCCGATAATTTAAAAATCACAGGAACGTCAGTGTCCCTTCGTACAATCACTTCTACACTACGCAAAGAAGGTATCAATAAGCGAAGGCCCCGTCGAGTTCCGTTATTAAAGAAAATACACCTTTCAGCGCGAATCCAATATGCAAAAAATCTTTTGAACAAAGAAAATGAATTCATAAACAATATTTTGTGGTCGGACGAATCAAAAATACAACTTTTTGGACTGAACTACACGCTTTCAATTTGGCGCAAATCAAATCAGGCGTATATCCCAAAATGCACCATACCTACCGTAAAGCACGGGGGAGGTAGTATCATGTTGTGGGGTTGTTTTTCATCAACAGGTGTTGGTGAACTATTTGTAATTGATGGAATGATGAATTCTTTTAAATATTGCGAAATTTTGGAAAAATGTCTTTTACCTTCGGTCGCGAACTTAAATTTGACACAACATTGGACATTCCAGCATGACAACGATCCTAAGCACAAGTCAAAGTACCGTTAAATGGTTAGAAAAAAACAAAATAAATGTTTTGGAATGGCCAAGTCAATCGCCAGACCTGAATCCCATCGAAAACTTATGGAAAATATTCAAAATAAAAGTTGGCTTAAGAAAACCAAAAATATCCAGGAATTAAAAACAATTTGCTACGAAGAATGGAAAATATTTCTAAAGTAGAATGTAAAAACTAATTTTTTCTTACAAAAAACGATTGGAGGCAGTTCTGCTAGCAAAAGGGAATGCAACTAAATATTAATTGGATTTCGTGCCATTACTTTTTTCCCTCAAAAAATTGACTTTTAAAAATAAATCGTTAATTAGTGCACTATTAATAATTTCCTTTAATAGTTTTTTTAATAATTTATCTAAAAAGTTCTATATTACTAATTTATTTTTTAAAGTAATGTATTTAATTTTTTTTTGCAAAGAATTGTTAAATTTAGTCAAAATTTGCAAAGGTGCCATGACTTTTTTGCCCCACTGTACGTGATTTTGAAAGGATTTTGTTTTTTCTGAAGGAGGACTAAAACCTGCTTTGTTCTGGATGAGATACCTATTCTGATTTCATTATGATTAGCTAATTCCATATTAGACAGTAAGAATTTTTAGTTTAAACAAATCGATTTTTTGGAACATTATTTCTTGTTCAGAAATGAAATGCACTTGAAATATCAAATCTTGCTAATTTTAAAATTTCTTTTTATCGTTGTCATAGAACAAATATTTACATATACCATAAATAACATATGGTTAAGTTAACGAAAAGCTTATGAAAATAATCATGAAGCTAGATTGAGTAAGCCACAGTTTGGACAGTTCAGAGTTTTATTCAGACCATATTTGAAGGTAGGTTTCTAGTCCATTGTTGTGGCAACAGTGTCCTTGAGTGAGGTTTAGCCGCAATTTCTGTGGAAAGAACGCTTGGAACGATAGAACCTTCGAGTGAGTACGTAGGATGTTGTTTGCAAAAAATAATTTGATCGCACGAATAGATATATAATCAGGATGGCTTGAAACTTGTTTGAAATAATTTTCGATAACATTCTTTTAACTTCGCTATACACTTTGATGATTTTTTGTTTGTTTTAAAAACTCGTTAGGCCGTGGAAAAAATAAAATTGTCCAAACCAGAAAGGAAAACACAAAATCTAATTTTTATATGGTCGAACGTTGACTTCTGAGATCTTGTCGTCTCTCAGTGATTTTTCGCTGTATTTGCTAATGTGCTTAGGTTCAATCTTTAGATATACTCAAAAAGATTCCAGTGCGACTCCGTGATCACTTGAATCTAAGGGTCTGTCGATTAAATACTTTAAAAGTTGGAAAATAGACTTCCCAGGTGCTAGAATTTTTAACGGGTTTCATAAATGTTTTATAAATTCTTATTTGGAGCAGAAACCTGAAGGGATGTCGGCCTATCGAATCCTTTATCAGTTTTTCCATTTTGGCAGCAGACATGAACTTCATATTTCTGATATCTTTAAATTTTTTAGGGAAAATCCAAGTTTCTTGGTCTTTTAGTTTTCCTCTATCAATTTTTTTGCGAGTCAATTCGCAGTCAACTTAATATTTTTAGATTTTCATTATGCAAAACCATTTTGACGGGTGCCATTACTTTGAAAAGCAGTTGAAGCGTTTTCTTCCCATTTGAAACAAAATCCACTAGTCACCGTATGCAATCTACATAGTTATATCATTGTAGTCTTTGTTGTTGTTCAGTAGAGTAGATTCCAGATATAATGTGAACAACAGAAGAGATAGTGAATCTTTTTGAAGTGTGATTTGTTGAGAGCTCTCAAACTACTTTAAATGAAATATAACTTTCAACACGAACTCTAAACTTTTTCTTTGAAAACATGCTTTAAATCAATTTGACCGATTTAGAAAGCTTGCCAGCACCTCAATCAGTCCCCCCAACGTACAAAGTCAAATTGGAAAAGTGAACTCCAAAATAGTCTTGCTAAATCAAAAAAGCTACTGTTTCAACCGTAGACAAGAAACAAATATAAGGCAATGTCAAATATTAATAAATGAGCTAAATATTGGTTCGTTGGGTATTAGACCCATTTAAAGACGAAGTTCAGTAAAACAGATTCCGTAAATCAAGGAGAACTGATTTGAGGTGATTTTATAAAAAAATGAAAGAGACTTTGATGTGTGCATCGAATCAACTAGAAAACGTGTATAAGCTGACTAATCAAAGAACGAGACTGAGTGATAGACAAAAATAAGCCGTGCACTTGAGAGGGCAGTTGTTATAACAGAAAAGTAAATGAATGATTTATGATCAGTAAATTTGATTTTACTTTACTTTATTATTATTTTTATTAATATAAAACTAGCAGATATTAATACAGTATTTATAAATAATAAACTACAATGTCTAGTCACGTGAACGAGAATGGTGATCCAATATCTAAAAAGTAATACAATAATTTAAATAAACAACAGTGAACTAAAAAGAAGACTTAAAAATGAGCAAAAAATTGCTGATCAAGCCGAGAGACAGCAAATCCAGGGCCTAAGTTCATTAACCATCAGTCCCAATGTATACCACGTACTCTCATAATAGGAATACTATAAAATTCGCTGTGGTTGGATAAAGACATTGAAACAAAACAACATCAATGTTTATCCACACAAATTCGATGTTAGCATTTATTTTTCGTCTTTTATCGAAAAATATTCTTACCTCGACAACCAAGAGACAGCCCCCGTTACTGTCTCGATTGCTGGTATAATTAAATTTCTGACTTTTTAGGACGGATTAATGCTATTCGTTCATCTGGGTCAAAATTGATCTTTTATAGTGTTATTAGCGATGGTCTGACTCTCCAGGTTATGTGCAATGCAAGGCTAGTGGTTGCTATTTAATAAATTAGGAATTTCGAGTCTGAGAATGTGTTTTTGAATTTTTCAAATGATATAAGACGTGGAGACGTTGTGGGGTTCGTGGGTCAACCTGGTTTATTAAAATGATGTAGCTAATTTAACAGGTCGGACACAAACAGGCGAGCTTAGTTTGGTGGCTAATTCTGGTCTTCTTCTCTCGCCGTGTCTTCATCAAATACCTGCCTACCACGGATTGAAAGATCAGGTTTAACAAGATTTTAATCTTGATGATGCAATAACAATACCACGTTGTTATGCGATGATGAAATAATATTTATTTAATTAGCAGTCTATTTTAATTAAATTATAATATTAATTTATTTTAGGAAACTCGCTACAGGAAGAGGTACCTCGATCTCATTGCCAATCCGAGCAATCGACAAATCTTTATTCGACGTGCAAAGATTATTCAATACATCAGAAATTTCTTTTTTTCCAAAAATTTTATCGAGGTTGAGACGCCCTTACTGAGTCAAATCGCTGGCGGTGCTGCTGCCAAGCCGTTTATAACTCACCACAACGACCTTGATACTGACCTTTATCTCCGAGTTGCCCCTGAACTTCCTCTTAAAGTGGATTTATTGTGGTTTTGATTATCAAAGATGCTGATTGTTGGGGGATTGGATCGTGTTTTTGAAATCGGTCGGCAGTTCAGGAATGAGGGGATTGACCTAACACATAACCCCGAGTTCACTACTTGCGAATTCTACATGGCCTATGCTGACTATAATGATCTCATGACACTCACTGAAAACTTGCTTTCTGGTATATTCTCCTGTGTTTATAGAAGGAATGGTAATGGAACTGTTTGGAAGTTATTTGGTTACTTATCATCCAGAGGGGATGGAGGGTGAGGCTGTGACAATTGACTTTACACCCCCCTATCGTCGTATTCCTATGATTACCGAATTGGAGAGGATTCTTCAAGTTGAGTTTCCTGATGCACGCACATTAAACACTGATGGTTGTTTTATTTTTTAGTTCTTGTAGAAAGTCGATTATTTATTGACAATTTGTGTGTACAGAATAACATTGACTGTTCTGAGCCCCGTACCTCAGCCCGACTTCTCGATAAGGTTTTTTACACGTTTTTGTTACTATAGCTTGTTGGGGAATATATTGAAAGTCAGTGTATAAACCCGACTTATATAATCGACCATCCTGAAGTAATGAGTCCTCTATCGAAATGGTGATTTTAACATATAGGTTTATTTCATAGGCATCGGACACAACCTGGTTTGACAGAGAGATTTGAAATGTTTGTAAATTGCCACGAATTGGTCAACGCATACACCGAGTTGAACGACCCCGCAGTGCAAAGAGAGAGGTTTGAAGAACAGGCCAAGGATATTGAGAAAGGGGATGACGAGGCCATGTGTATTGACGAAGACTTTTGTACTGCCCTCGAATATGGTCTGAAACCGACTGCTGGTTGGGGAATGGGAATCGACAGGCTTACAATGCTCCTCACAGATAATGTCAACATTAAAGTTTTGTTTTATATGTTTCCTATTTTAGGAAGTTCTTCTTTTCCCTGCAATGCGTCCTTTGCCTAAATAAATTTTTCATTTCGGTTTCTATTTATAATTTTTGATTTCTTTCATTGGATTTTTGTTTTTCATTTTTACACGTAAATTGTTGCAAGCTAGCTGTGTACTTATTTTATGCTAATCCATAATCATGTGAGGGTCTTTGACTTTCGTCTCTCTTAGTACCAGGTGATATGTTGTAGAATCCATACTGTTTTCGAAACCTTAAAAATATTTTAGAATTACTATAAATAGAGTTTTCGGGCCAGAATTTTTTGGTCGGTTCCTAAAGAGGATTACGAGTTTCACATAATTCAATGAGTGAGTTTTTAAATTTATTAGAGTATTTTGGACATGGGTTACATGATTAGTAGTCTATAAGCTCGTTTAAAGTCATATTCTCTTTAGGTAGTGCAAGAATAAAGAAATCACATCTTATGAAATAAAAATTCATCAGATACAAGCTCCTAGTAAAATAAATAATTTAACATAAATTCGAAAAATTTGATATTTCGCTCTTAAGCTCGCTTAATTTTTGAACTGATTTAAAAGAATAATTTATTTTGTTAATTGCAACTTTAACACATTTCGCAGTTAGAATATCTTAATATTTATAGCGAATCTCTGATTAAGATTAAATGAAATTTATAATTCTTTTTTGTAAAATATCTAGCTAACTGTGTAGTTGTATGTTCATTGCTACAGTCTATGGTTAATTTAGAAAAATTTGTTCAAATATAACCACCACTGTAAACACCACTACAAGTACAACAAGAAAAATTAACTCAAAAACCTGATCTATGCCAAAAAAGTTTTATTTATTTTTATAAATTCGTAGGTTTTGTTTTAGTGTCGTTTGATTTTTATATAACAATATGTTCTTCAGTGTTAAGTACTATTGAAACACTTTTCTAGATTTTTATTGCAACAGCACGAAGGAATTAAAATTAAATATTATTGTATGAATAATATTTGGCCTTCTTTCTTCAGAGATGTTGCATTTTTTTAAAAACCTGTAAGCATCAACAAACGATTATATTTATGTTCTAGTCGCAAAAAAATTCCGTAGATAAAGCTGACGGTAATTATTTATAGCAACATGTTGAGATGATAGGTCTTAGTAGTAATTAGCCCAATTTGAATCAGATCGCCACAATAAAGTTCAGTCAAAACTAAAACCAAAATGTTAGAAAAAACCTAATATGAATTCATATAAAATATACAGTAAAACTTCTCAAATTTACTCATTTGGGAGCCGAGCAAAAAATTTGCGGAAACATGAACTTACAATATTTATTTAATTATATAATATTCTTAACAATTCCTTAATTTACATAATATTTTCGTGATCATCTCTATCTTAACTTGCTCGAGAAGCATGGGTTTTATCGAGAAGAAAGTTCATAAACCACTGCAATCAGAAACTTTAAATCCATAAAAACCAAGGTTCTCATTAAATAATTAAAACAAAATTTTAATTCATTAACTTGGGTTGTGCACGACTTTTTTGGTACAACCAATCAGTTAGAAATCTTGGTACTTTTGTCGAAGTGGTCGCAGTTTTTTTAGGCCTTTTAAAAATCTAATAATTTTTGAGGTGGAATATATTATATTTTATTTAAGTCGCTCTATCAATAATTTAAAATATTATTAAATTTTTTACTAATTTATTTTCTAATTTTTTTAATATTATGGCGAGCATGTACCTAATATTGATATAAACTGGCACTATAGGTCACATGGAAAATTCTGTTGTGGACTTATGCAACATCAAATTCCGACAGCTCCCAATAAGTAAGGAGGATGCAGTGCATTTTCTGCAAAATGTGGATATCCTTTCAAAATCACGTATAAGTGCAAAATGCAAGAATAAAGCTCAAAGAGGAGCTGTAAGACATCATCTGGGATCTTATTTCGCAGGTTTTTTTAGTTAGTTATTTTTTCAGAATTTATGTGGCGAAAACAAATACAGAACTATAAGGAATCTTTTGCACAGATTGTAAAAGACATAAATTCCTTCTACAGTCCTGGAATTTGGATGCCGCGTACTAAAAATGACTAAATTGGTTAAATAAATTTTTAAATAATTTTAATAACCATTTAAATTATTGATAGAGGGTTATAAATTAAATAATCTATTTTTCACTAAAAAAATTAATTAATTTTAATTATCTTCTAAAAAAACTGCGACCACTTCGACAAAAGTACCGAAATGGTACTTTACAAAAGTACCGAAATCTTAATAATAAAATCGTCTTCGCCATTCGCGCGGCTGGTCGGGTGTCTCGTGAGGCCTTTAACTAACTTAGCTATCTGTAATTTTTGTCTTGTTTGTATAAATTGATTAGGCACCAAAAAAAAAAAAAAAAAAAAAATGGTATGGTGTGTGTCTGTCTGTCTGTCTGTCTGTGTGTGCACACCAACTTCAAATTGGCAAAGTACAGATAAATTGTCAAAATCTTTCCCCCTTATAATTAGCCAATAATGGGGAACAAGCTTAAAATCATGAACTCCTCCAAGAATCTTCCACCCTACGATGTCCTCGACTTACATGATGAGATCCTTAAAACCTTCCCCCCAAAAAAATTAAAAAAAAATTTTCTGCATTTTGGTTAAAATGAACAACTACGATGTCCTCGACTTACATGATGAGGTCCTTAAAACCTTCCCCCCAAAAAAAATTAAAAAAAATTTTCTGCATTTTGGTTAAAATGAACAACTACGATGTCCTCGACTTACATGATGGGGTCCTTAAAACCTTCCCCCCCAAAAAAATTAAAAAAAATTTTCTGCATTTTGGTTAAAATGAACAACTACGATGTCCTCGACTTACATGATGAGGTCCTTAAAACTTCCCCCCAAAAAAATTAAAAAAAATTTTCTGCATTTTGGTTAAAATGAACAACTACGATGTCCTCGACTTACATGATGAGGTCCTTAAAACCTTCCCCCCCAAACAAAATTAAAAAAAATTTTCTGCATTTTGGTTAAAATGAACAACTACGATGTCCTCGACTTACATGATGAGGTCCTTAAAACCTTCCCCCCCAAAAAAAATTAAAAAAAATTTTCTGCAGTTTAGTTAAAATGAACAACTACGAAGTCCTCGACTTACATGATGGGGTCCTTAAAACCTTCCCCCAAAAAAAATTAAAAAAAATTTTCTGCATTTTGGTTAAAATGAACAACTACGATGTCCTCGACTTACATGATGAGGTCCTTGAAACCTTCCCGCCAAAAAATCAAAAAATTATTTTCTGCATTTGATTAAAATGAACAACGTTAATGTCCTCGACATTCATGATGAGGTCCATTAAAACCTTCGAGGCAAAAATCTCACGTATTAAGAATATCCTTGATGAAAACGACAGCGAGAATATTAACACTGATGAACTCCTAATTATTCGCGAGAAAGAAATTCAATTCATCCTATGTTTTTCTCTTTAAAATTAAATGCATATATCATTATCATTATCGACATGAATCAAAATTAAAGCTATTATCATATTTGACTTTGACAGAATGTGCAATTACAGATTGCACGACTTTGAATAGAGTGTGCAATTAACAGATTTTGAAAAACCACTTTGATAGTTGAAACCACATTAGCACAATCATTAACACAATTTACCACCAATTGACGCACGACCTTGAATAGAGTGTGCAATTAACAGATTTTGAAAAACACTTTGATAGTTGAAACCACATTAGCACAATCATTAACACAATTTACCACCAATTGACAGCGCCATCAGAAGAATTTGCGTAAAAATATTAACTATTTAGTTAAGTTTTTCGTAAAGCTAGAATTTATTTTCTGTATGCCTCTTTTCCTAAACTTTTTTATTATTCAAAATAATTTTTTCAATAGATAACCGAAGGAGGGAAGACGACCTTAAGAAAAGAAGTTTTTCGTAAAGATAGAATTTATTTTCTGTATGCCTCTTTTTTCCTAATATTTTTTATTATTCAAAATAATTTTTAAATAGATAACCAAAGAAGGAAAACGAAGCTGAAGAAAAAACGGTCAGCTTAATAAGGTAATTAATTAAATCTTTTTTGTGTGTCGCATCTCTGCCTGCCGCATCTTCGCCTGCCGCATTTCTGCCTGCCGCATCTTCGCCTGCCGCATTTCCGCCTGCCGCATCTTCGCCTGCCGCATTTCCGCCTACCGCATTTCCGCCTACCGCATTTCCGCCTACGGGGTTAGAGCCCAGTTTTTTATTTTCTTGACATTGATTTTAGACAAACTCTGCCAATTATTCAAAGAGGGACGCCTGCGGATGAATTGAATGCCTGCCTCAAATCGTCATACCTGTGGACACACGTCAAAAAGGTAAGCTTAGATGTAAATGTACGTGCACATTTACAAGGCGTCAATAGCATATTTCCAAATATCCTTTTAGATATTGAAAATGGGGCAATTACTTCAGATATACAGGATCAGAAAATCAGTCTACCGGAAGAATTATGTATATATGTGAATACAGCAGAAGAATTATTCAGTTCAGTATATTCTGAACTATCAGAACACTACAGGAATTTCGACTGGCTTCCTCAACGGGCTATATTAGCTCCGCTAAATGATGAGGTACTTAATATAAATTTAGATTTATTAATCAAAATCCCTGGAGAAGAAAGAATATATAAATCGGTAGACGTTATTATGGACCATGAAAGAGCCTGCGAATATCCGTTTGAATTTTTAAACTCCTTAGATCCTCTGGAATGCCGAATCATCATTTAAAATTAAAGATAGGCGTTCCAGTGGTTTTATTACGAAATCTTGCGCCACCTAAATTATGCAACGGAACGAGGTTAGTTATCAAAATTTAATGGCTAACGTAATAGAGGCGACGATATTAACAGGTAAGTATAGAGGTGAGGATGTTTATATTCCACGAATTCCGATAATTTCTGATGAATTACCATTTAGATTTAAAAGGCTGCAATTTCCTTTGAGGATGAGTTTTGCGATGATAATAAACAAGGCCCAGGGACAGTCATTAAAGGTAGTTGGGTTATTTTTAGAGAGTGAGTGCTTTTCACATGGACAGCTGTATGTGGGATGCTCGAGGGTAGGCAGAAGAGAAAATTTATTCATATATGCCAAGGAAGGACGGACGACAAACATCGTTTATCAACAGGCGATAGAATAGGGTTACATTAAACCAGGTAGTTTTATACATCTACATAAACTTATAGTTGTTTGATGAAACAGGCCCTCCGCAGGAGCTAGGTCGCGGTGAGCGAAGCGAGCTGCCGAGCTAGTTTTCTATAAACTTGTCCTATAGAGGCTGCGGCTAATAATTTACTGTCAAATTTAATAAATATATCACTCCAGTCACTTTATTCCAATTCGTTATGTAGTACTTCCTGAAATGTAACGAAAAATTAAATTTTTAATTTTAAGGAGCAATCTTACGTAGTAGTGTCCTCAATAATTCAAATTATTGTATTAATTAAAAATTTCTAAATAATATTTTATTTGTTAAATTTTCTCTATATAATTACTTTAGATTTTAAATAGTAAAAAGGAAATTATTTGAAAACTATATTTTTAAAGCATTAACAAATCCTTCCAGTTATTGAATTACTTAATTTTTTCCATGAGCCTACCAAACCTACCTTCTTTGGTCCAATTACCTTTTTACATGCTAATTTTTGTGTCTGCTTTGCAGGCTTATTTCCGTTATAATAATTTTCCTTAAATTTTCGTACTTATTTTTTATATTGCAAAAGATTTTCCGCCACGCAACGTGAAGTAAATCAAAGTTCTAAGATATTAACAGATAATCTAGTCTTGAATCTGTGATGTTACGACATGAGAGGGAGTGGTAGTTAAACTTGGCTGTACGTGCGCTGCATCGGCATTGGTGTCTTGCCGTAACCGGTAGACAGATTGCGATTCTCACTGTTTCGGCAATCACAGGAGCTATAGTCAATAAAACGTGGAAATTTTTTCAACTAAATTCCACACACAAGATTGGAGACTATCTCGAACCAACACACAAGAAAAAAATAAGTAAAGACCATTTCGCAACTCTACCTACGATAAAATAAACAACCAAATGCTTTCGGTGTCAGGGTTTCGGACATATAAGCGCGTCCTTGTCCGGTAAAGGAGACGTCGTTCAGAGGATGTTGGCCACTACGAGTGCGGACATTCTGGTGGTCAACGAAACGAAGGTAAAGGGGGGTCCGTACGTAGTTGATGGCCACAACTGTTGTCACATACCCTGGAAACAGGGGTCAATATGTGGCACGGGAACTAGTCTCTTTTACAAACCGTACCTCGCCTTGCAAAGTTCAGGTTTATGTTCTTGTAGCCTATGTGAATTCTTCAAGTGAGGATTCGCATTTTCGTTAGAATAATTTTTCTTGCCTGCTTTGCAGGCTAAAATCATTTTTTGGTTATACGATTAGTTAAAATTAACTGTTTTTCACATAAAAATGAAGTGTGTCTTGCCCATGCAGAGTATTCCGATTGTTATTTGATCTTGAAATGTATCAATTGACTCTGAAATTAATAAAATGTTGGGGGAAGAATTATATAATCAAATATTCGGAATAACCGTTCATTATATCGAAAACTGTCATTGCTGCAATCTAAAATTGAGTTAACATTTCGTAATCAAATCATTAACATTTCGTACTTTGTTGAAATTCCAGAAAGCTAATTTATTATAAAAGGGTTAATCGTCATTTTATTTTTTGGGATACACTTTACCCATTCCACAAAGTGTTGTGCATTTAAGTAAGAATTTTACGACGTTACTACTATATATGCGCGTCTCAACTATTATTTTTCCTTATTGCTTGCTAGCACCATTTTATTTGATGATATTTTTTTAGAATATTTCAAATGAGTTTAAATACGATGTAGTAGTAATTGACACAAACTGCTATCCTTGACCTCAAACATTATCTCAATATTGAACATTGAAATTCTCAGCAATCAGAGGTCGTCTTCCACGGGCATCCTTCCGGACATAGTTTTGGCCACATTCACCATCTCAACTCAATGAGGCTTTTCACAGTCAAGTCCATAAAAATAGTATTATTACATTCGTTTATACCAGCATGATTCTTCCACGCACATTTAAAAAACTTAAATTATATATTTATTTATATTATTGAGTTTAGGCTATTAAATGGTAAACCTAAAACTATATAAATTCACATTGCTTAATTAACTACGTCAGCGATTCGTATGTTCTTTTATTGCATATATTAATTTTTTATTCATAATTATTATTATTTCGATTCAAGGACTTGATGCATATTAATATTTGCTCAGAACCTTCCATGAATTAAAAAATTGTTGGTTATGAGTTTTTTTCACCATAATGTGATATGTATTATTCCTTTGTTTTAAATTTGAAAATTTATTATTTTCATTCATTTCCATGAATATTTTTAATGACCAAATTTTTAAATTCCAATTGTCAAATCGATTCTTGATTTGATCTATTTATAATTTTATTTATTATTATTATTATCGGCAACTGCCGTAGAAACATAAAAGTTATATTTCCACACGTGCGGCACTTGAAACGATTTTTTTGATAATCCTTATCCAACCTCCCCTGTTGCATGCTAAGTTTCTCATTGCATCCATATCATCCCCATTTTTAAACTTGATCATCCCAATTTTATTTTTCAGACAATTTGGTAATTTATTTTTGATGTTTTTGAGTGGTATTACATTAACAACATTACTTAATGATTATTAGTGTCTTTTATATTTTTGTTGTATGAAAGTTACAAATTTTTCAGGATCACCAGTTATGGCTTTTTGAACATCCAATTTGATTTCCCTTTATCCACTTCTTCAAAGGACAATATCCGAATATTTTATTAGGCACAATCATTTCTTTTCATCGTGACTTATTTTAATGAAGTAATTTATTCATTTCCTGCCACCCGAAAACTATCTTTCGGATCGAAAAGTTCAATAGGTCTGATTTTGAATTTAATCATGGACATTTCTTTTTTCATTATAACGATTTATATTCAAATATTCTGTAAATACAAATCAAATTGCAAAATTTTTTGTTCCGAGATATTTACAATCTAGCAATGTATTCAATTTTTAATACAATGTATTAATATCTTTTTGAAAAAAATATCCAAAAAATGGCTTAAAATAAAAATATTGTTGAATTATTTTTATTTTTCAATATAAACCTCCAAATTTTCAGTCGTGAAATAAAAACAATATCCGAATAATCTACTTCTTCAAAAGACAATATCCGAATATTTAATTAGGCACAATCATTTCTTTTCATCGTGACTTATTTTAATGAAGTAATTTATTCATTTCCTGCCTCCGAAAACTATCTTTCGGATCGAAAAGTTTAAAAGGTCTGATTTTGAATTTAACCATGGACATTTCTTTTTTTATTATAACTAGGGCAATTTTTTTTTAACCTAAAAACTTCGATTTTTTAACCTAAAAATTTTAACTTTTTAACCTAAAAATAACCAAATTTTAACCTATAAAACAAAAATTTTAACCTAACAAATTTTAACTTAAGAATCATTTATTATTAGGGCAATTTTTTTTTAACCTAAAAACTTCGATTTTTTAACCTAAAAATTTTAACTTTTTAACCTAAAAATAACCAAATTTTAACCTATAAAACAAAAATTTTAACCTAACAAATTTTAACTTAAGAATCATTTATTATACAAACATATAACATAATTCTCTATATTTTCAATATTAAAATTTCTGTTATCCCTCATAAAGTTTTTAATTTGAGAGAAGCATCGTTCTATGGAAGAGGATGAAGGCTGACACTTTAAAAGCATACAATATTCTTCAGGAGAAATTGATGAATTTGTCATTCTTATAATTTGACATAAATCATTTTTTTGTAATCGTTCATTCAAATATTTTTCAATTATATCTGATTCGTCGTCAAATTTTAAATTCTTTAGCTCATTGTAAGCTAACTCTATTGAGGAGTGAGAACTTTCAAATTTGCACAATAATTCTGCTATTATTAAACTAGTTTTACCTGGAATTGTCGAATAATTTCTAACAATAGAACTTAAGCTTTTTACTAGAGATTCATCTCTTAGGCTATTTTTTGCAGCCTGAACAATGATTCCATCATCAGGAATTGTTTTGAAAATGTTTATCACATGTATTAAATTTTTTGCATAATAAAATGCAGCAGTTAGCCAAGTACCCCATCTAGTTAAAACTACATGAGGTGGAATTCCAATTTCATTAAATAGTCGTTTTCTCTTGTTATTTTTTGTTATTGCCGCTTGAATTGATGCAATAAGAGAATCAATTTCAGGATAAATAGTCCTGATTTTCATTGAACAATTATGCATCAGATGAGCAACACAAGTTACGTGAAATAACCTTGGATATAAAAGCTTAAGAACTTTTCCAGCTATAATTATATGTTAAATTAAAACCTGCTAGCATATATTTAGCGGAATCTGTTATTAGGAGAAGGAAATTTTGTCTTTCAATTAAAACGCATTTAATCGTATCGTCAACAATTTGAATAATTGTTTCTTTGGTAGAAGTTTTATCAATTTTTACGAAAGAAATCAAATAAGTTTTATCGGGATTTTTAAGTATCCCCATTAAAACTGCAACAAATTTTTGACTACGAATAGTGACCTCGTCACTTATGGCGAATACAAGTTGATTTCTAAAAAATTATATATTCATAAACCTAAACTTTTCTTGAAATAATACAATATATTCAGTTTTCAATTGTTTAACGCACATTCTTGCTTTGTATTGGGAAGGAAGAGGCAAAGAAGTATTCTTGAATAAATTCTTTAGAGGAGGCATAGTCAATTTATGCAAGGGTATATCGCATTGAATAAATGCTTTAGTGACTTGCATTGACCAGTCATCATTGGGTAACTCGTCCAAACAAGGCTGATAGAAATTATTCTCTAAAAATTATATTAATTTGTAAAAACTTAATAAATTTGAGTGCTTCTTCGATTCTCGGTGAGAATTCACAAAATGCTTTTTCTCACACCTGACTGTGCATAAGCAAAGTTGACATTGCAACTCGCCATTCTCTCGTAATAAAAACTCCAGCGGATATTCAATAACAATTTTTTTTGCCTTAAAATACATTGTTTTTGCAGTTCTTGGCATACTAAACACCCACGCGCTATTTTAAATAAAGTTAAAATTTTTAACTTTATAAAAAAATTTTTTTAACTTTTTAACTTTATTTTTTTCTTTAATAAGTAACTATTTCATTTAAAAAATACTTTATTTTTACTTTTAAGCCAAAATACACATTTTCATATATTTTAACTTTTTTAACTTAAATTGCCCTAATTATAACGATTTATATTCAAATATTCTTGTAAATGCAAATCAAATTGCAAAATTTTTTGTTCTGAGATATTTTTACAATCAAGCAATGTATTCAATTTTTAATACAATGCATTAATATATTTCTGAAAAAATATCCAAAAAATGGCTTAAAATAAAAATATTACTGAATTATTTTTATTTTTTCAATATAAACCTCCAAAATTTCAGTCGTGAAATTATTATTCAACATATGATTCTGACAAGTATTTAATAACAACTCAGAAATGTTCTGCAATAAACACGACTCGTTATTTTAGATCAAATTAAGCTTTTTCACATGTTGTCCACGTGAACTCTTAAAATGCAATTTATTTGTCACGTTTCTGAATGAGATTTTCATATAAGCAGAATACGCAATATTGTAAAGCATTTTCTTAATAATCTCTCTCAATTTGTAATAACATGGACTTTATTTTTTGTGAGTTCAAAACTAATTCTTTGATTTATTTGAGAAATTTTTTATTTTTTTGATTTTAGCATTCTAAAAAATTTAGAAAATCAAAATTAAAACTTTAAAAATTCAAAGTTTAAGTCAATAATTTTAACAGTATATCTCTTCTTTAACTTTTTTTAATTTTTTTTTGGGGGGAAGGTTTTAAGGACCTCATCATGTAAGTCGAGGACATTGTAGTTGTTCATTTGAACCAAAATGCAGAAATTTTTTTTTTAATTTTTTTTTGGGGGGAAGGTTTTAAGGACCTCATCATGCAAGTCGAGGAGATCGTAGTTGTTCATTTTAACCAAAATGCAGAAATTTTTTTTTTAATTTTTTCGGGGGGAAGGTTTTAAGGTCCTCATCATGTAAGTCGAGGACATCGTATTGCCAATTTGAAGTTGGTGTGTACACACAGACAGACAGACAGACAGACACACACCATACCATTTTATTATTAAGATTAAACCAGTAGTTTTCAAACATTTTTGCCTCGTTTATTTCTTGGTATCTAAACAATATTTTCCGTACCTCTTATCAATTTAAAAAAATAAGGGAAAAATTATTCAATTAATGGATGGTGTTGTTTATCAGAACTAATTTTTCTAATTCTGAATATTAAAATTAAAGATACATCCAAATATCATCTTTAATATTTAGTCTCGTACGATCAACTGATTTTAAATTTAGCATGATGAAAATCCTGTTTGCAAAAATATGTTTTTGAAAACAAAAACAAAAAATATATTTATATAATCCAATGTTTTGATATTTGATATCATTTCACAAAAAATTTAATTAATGATGCAGATCAGGGGTCGGCAAAAGCAGGCTCGCGAGCCTTTGAAGGCTCTTTAACTCTTACGGTAGGCTCTTTCAATTTTTAACTATTTTTTTAATAAATGATTTCATTTTTTAACTATTTTTTTTGTTTTTTTAATAACAAAAAATTTTTGCACGTTTAACATTAATTTTTTGTGGTACATCGATATATGCCTAGCAATACCTCGGAGTACCTCAGGGATCCCCCTTATCCCCGGCCCTCTTCAACCTATTTTTGGAAGACCTCCCTCGCTCCCTCGACAACACTATCGTTCGTTATAAACCCTCTACGTGCTAAAGTCAGCAATTTAAATTTATTGCCATTTGAAATCAACGCAGTTGAGTTCGAAATTCAGCTATTGGACTTGACATGTAAGGAATTATGGGCATCAAAATTTATTCGCCTTTCAGAATTACTTGAAACAGAAACATTGTCTGGTAAAATTAAAAATGATATTAATGTTATACAAAAGAAACTTGAAGATGTGATTCTCGAAACTTGGAATTATCTTCCAGATTCTTATTATGAATTAAAAAAATTTGCATACGGAATTTTGACAATATTCGGGTCCACTTATATGTGTGAACAAAGTTTTTCTCATATGAATTATATAAAATCGAAATTAAGGAACAAAATTACAGATTCGAATTTGGAATCTAAATTTTGAAGATTCGGAGGTCGAAGATTAATTTAATATTTGGAGGTCGAATCTAACCTCATATTAAAATTAACGACTTACGACCCAGACATTAACCAACTCTCCAAAGAAATGAGGAATCACATTTCTCATTAATGCGTCTAATTAATTTAATTTTTTAAAATGAATTCTTAATTATTTTTTAAATTAATGTCTATTTAATTTCATGAATTTAAATTTTTGACAAGTGGTAGAAGGTGGCTCTTCAATTTTTCAAAATTTCCAAAAATGTTCAAAATTGGCTCTTCTCCAAAAGTATTTGCCGACCCCTGATGCAGATTCAAATGAATTTTTTGACTCGTAAAAGTTTAACATTCAAAAAATTCCTTTTGAATATTTGAAGGTAAATTATAAACTCTTATATAAAATAAATTCTTCACAAATTGAATTAAAAATTTGTAAATTTTAAAGACTATTTAAATAAGCACAATCCTCT